>NC_080079.1:38153859-38384709 GCF_949987535.1 Balaenoptera acutorostrata
ACACAATTGTTAAGACTTCTGTGAAGAAAAATACCACGAAATGCCATGAGGCACAATTTGGGAAATCAGACCCAACTGGGACTTGAAAGGATCATATGGCTACTTCTCCCTTCAACTTGCCAGTGATTTGGCTGTAAATAAAAATACTTCAAGAGGAAGAAGAGAGAAAAAATGAAGCAATGCTAGAGAACAAGACCAAAGAGGGAAGTCAGGTTCGGAGATGCCTATTTCAATCCAGTGACCTGAGGCTCCTGTAAGTGTGACTTGACTCTTCAAGTTGGGGCATCCCCAAATAG
This sequence comes from Balaenoptera acutorostrata, assembly GCF_949987535.1. Taxonomy (NCBI): domain Eukaryota; kingdom Metazoa; phylum Chordata; class Mammalia; order Artiodactyla; family Balaenopteridae; genus Balaenoptera; species Balaenoptera acutorostrata. The sequence goes on from NC_080079.1 coordinate 38,154,156, forward strand.
GATCCTAGGGATGGGAGATGAAGACCCCACTTTTGGTCACGGGCACCAAAATAAGTCAGAACTCATACCTTTTAATTTGCTTCCAGATTCAACGGGATAAACAGGAACAGTGAACTCTCTAGCACAGTGAAGCCCAGTATGTTTGGTGTGGAAACAGGAGACGGTTAAAAAAAAAAAGAGCACTGAATGAGGTAGAAACATTTACCCAACTGTTCTGGTTGTTAAGAGGAATAGGATCTTGCGGCAGGTTGTATATGTGAAAGAAACTATTTTGTCCCTCAAAAAAAGACCATGAAATGCTGCAGGGGGTGGGAGTAACTGCATCCCCGCAAGAGAGGAGCTGAGGTAGGGAGGACCACCCCTAAATGATGCTTCTTCCAGATACGAGGGTCAGTGACGTGCGGCAGGGCCTTGGCTGTGAGGATATAAATGTGGCAGAAGAAATTGAACCTGCCTTTAGGTCACTTGGGAACCTCTTCTACCACAATTGATGAAATAACAACTCCCCACTCCTCAGCCTCTGAGGGGCCCCACTAACATGCACTGATGCCGTCAGCCCCATGTGTGGCTAGATTAGAATGGTGGTGATCCACTCCAGGAAGCCGAGGAGATACTGTCCCCACGTCCAAGCCACAAGGCTGAGTGAGAGAACGGCCCTTCCAAATGTTCTACAGTTGTAGAAACCCCAGAGGACGTCTATGTTTTAAATTAATAATTATTTTCAGAGATGGGTAGCCTGGGACCTTATGTCCTTAGCATCCCCCCAATTTATGGTTGACAGTCTTTTACTCAGGCTTGTCTTGTATTTGAGGAATCACCAAGCCTGCCTGAGCTGAAACATCTAAATTATGCAGGTGGATGTGTCTCGTAGACTCAAGCTGAATCGTAGTTTTCCGTCCAGTTCACGGAATTCTTCTCCCATAGGTTTCATGTAAAAAGGAGAATCAGGAGCATCAGTATAAAAATATCAACTAGATATTGTTGTTAGGATCATTTTCTGTGTGTTCTTTCCAGACAGTAAAGTTAGAGATTAACCTACAGGTTTACCTGGAGGGACAAAAGGTTGTGTTCGACAGTTTTTTATAAACAGCCCAAACTCCTCCTTTAAGAAGTACATCTAAAGGATTTGTATTTAGTTGGAAAATCATTTGCTCCTTTCTTGATAATTAAGGCGAATTGCCACATTTTCTTGATTAAACAAAAGAACATTCTTGGTACAGAGGAAATAGGTACTAAGAAAGTGTTTTGTTCTGCTTTTTCGATTCCAGTTTTTCCGGTACTGGAGAACTGAAGGTCCTGTAATTAGGGAACTAAGCATCAAACTAATTGTAAAATATGTGAACTTCAATCAAGCAGTGGACCAGAGTTAGACTCTTAGAAACATGATCATAGCCACCTGGTGGTGGTCTCTCTGTTTCATGATGTTCCTAAGTTCTTAATTGGTTCCTCTGATTTGAGCATTGCTTGTCCTTTCTTTCCTAACAACACCAGACCAAGCAGCCAAGTATTGAGAGAAATCGGTGCCTCTCAAAATACCTCAAATCCTTGTACCAAACCAATTGCGGTTTCCTGAATGTTCTATGTTTTTTCACATCTCCCTGCTGTTCCTTCTGCCAGGAATGTCTTCTCTCTTCTCATGCCGACTCTCTAGAAGCTGACTCATTCCTCAGGAGTCGGTTCAAGTGATACCACCCCTGTCATTCCCTGAAGGAGTCTCTGTCATGGCACCTAGTACCTGATATTCACAGTTATTGAGGGATTTCTTTTGGTGAGTTGGCTGTTAGATCTTTTCTTCTAGGCGAGAATTTCTCAAAGTATAATTCTTGGGTCAGAGGCATCAGAATATCCGGTGACTGGAGGAAGTCACCTATTGCTAAGCCCTGCTCCCAGCATTTTCAGTCAGAATCTCTGGGATCTCTAGAGAGTGAATCCCAAGAATCTGCATTTTTACTAAACTCCTTAGGTGATTCTTAGGCAAGTGAAAATTTGAGAACCACTGGAATATACCATAAGAACAATAAAGACTACATTTATATTCATCTTTGTGTCCCTAGTTTCTAGCATGTAACCAGGCATGCAGTTGGAGCTTAATAAATGTTGAGCAATAAATAAATGTCTGATGAATACTGATTCTTCATGCCTTCCTGCATGTTTTCGTTTAGTCACTTTTTCATTAATCAGTGATTCAACAAATATTTATTAAGAGCCTACTCTAGGCCACACATTCTTCTAGGAACAAAGACTATCGTGGTGAACAAGTCCCATTCATCCAGAGTTTATTGTCACATGATTTATTCAAAAACCTATGTTACTGTTGTCAATTGCACAGACAACAAGATCCTTATTCAGCTGTTACACTGGGCCTCCATCATTATATTTCCACACTTTTAATTCTCACTTTACACAATGCCTGCTCCTGTTCTTACCCTTCAACTTCTGCCACCACTTGCACACTGAGTTTAAGTTGCATTTCTTTCTCAAAGCCTTCCTCCTAACGCCTTAGTCCTATGTTTATTTTTCCTCTTCTTGACCAGTCAAAGAGTTCTCCCCTCAACTGCATTAACAACTGCTTTAGCCATTAAATTTTTCTTTAGCATCTTTATTGGAATATAATTGCTCCACAATGGTGTGTTAGTTTCTGCTCCACAACAAAGTGAATCAGCCATACACATACATATAATGGTTCATGACACTCCGCATTTCATTTACTTTCCCACTTCTGCATTCAATCCACAAAAAATCAGTGAGCACCGGCTATGTGTGAGACTCTATTGGTCAGGCCCTGAGAGCACAAAAAAAGCTGGGGATGTCTGCATCAAGAATTCCCAGTCATGGGAGGAGCAAACATGTTGGGAAAGAGTTACAATCAACTGAGTGGACAGCTAGAGTGGAGGTATTAACAAAGAGCCACGTAGCATCACCAAGGGACATAGTAGATGCTGACTCAGTAACCATTGATTTGAATTGATCGCACACAGAAGCAATGATTTCGTATGATTTAATTAAATGAATGCACTTTCCATTGTTTTATGCTATATCTGTGAAGGTTTTGGCATTCATATATATTTGTTAATGTTATTTTATTCCTTGACCCATCTCTGCCTGGAAATATATTGCCTTTTTCTTCCAGCACTTATCTCAAGTTCTATATGAGCATTACCTGAGGAGCTTTGAAGAAGAAGAGGAGGAAGAAGAAGGGGAAGAGGAAGAAGAAGGGGGAGAAAAAGAAGAAGGAGAAGGAGAAGGCGAAGGAGAAGGCAAAACATGAATGCCCTAAATGTGGACTTCACCCAAACCAACTGAACCAGAATCTATGGAGCTGGCGCCCTGGCATTGGCATTAGTTTTTTTTTTTTTTTTTAATTCTTCACGTGATTCCCCTAAGTAGACAGGTAGCCAGCTAATGCTAAAGGTAAATATTTATATTAACAGGTTTTTTGTGGCTGAAAAGCCCATATTAGATGTATTCTACCACACCTAAGCAAATAAATAAGTCTGAAAAATGTGGGCACCCATTCCATAATCCCCTGAGTGATGAGTGTCTGCTCTTTCTACAAAGAGTAGAGATGAGGAAGAGAGAAAGGGAGGGTAAAAAGGGATTGGGATGAGTAGCAAATGAGGCGAATGTAGAAAGGGGTAGGGTATGAGGAGACAGAATTGTGTCATGTGACTTTTACAAGCCATAAGTAAGCCTGGCTCTCCCTTGACAAAAATATGTACACACATACACATGTGAACACACACGCACACACACACATGCACACACACACGCACACAGCCCTCCACTTGGCTTGCTTTTGTACTTTTGTATGTGGCTGGAAGCAGAGTGTCCTGAGAGAGAAAAACAAAAGAGAAAGTGATACAGGCTATTCTGTTATATAGTTTGTGAGGTTTACCTTTTACTGACAAAAAAATTCATTTGACTAACAAATTCTATGCTTCATCTTGAGTTGAGGTGCTCGTCCTAATTATAAAAGAAAATACAAATGAATTAGTACTACTAAAAACAATACATTTTAACAATGTTCTGTCTCCCAGTGTCTTATACAGATATTTACTGAATGAATCAGTGAACTCAAGCGGAATGACATTAAACAAACTTCTTTTCTGTAATGGCTCTTGGGTAGATACTAGCCTCAAACAGCCGTTTCCAAACTTTGCTGTACACGAGAATCATCTGGGAAAAACCCCATGCTCAGGTCAAATCCTGTATCAATTAAGTCGTAATGTCTGGAAGTGGCAAAGAAAAACATGGATTTTTTTTTTAAGACTCCCAAGTAATACCAGTGGGTGACAAAATTTGAGAACTACTGTCCTACTGGATTTTTAATGCATAAATGAAGAATATTTCGAGGATAATTAATCATAATAAGTAAATATCTTTTTTGGGTATATCATGCTTGGATTTCTAAAGGAATGAGATTACATGATCCTTTAAGGAACCAGTCATATATATCTACATTTGTATTGAGTTAATCTATGAATGCGAAGGGTAATTTCAAAAGAGTGAATGATTCAAAAATGCTTGGTGTGCAGTGTATGAGTTTGACCATGTTTAATATCTAGCATTCTTATTAGGGGTTCCAGAATCTAGTATTCCAAAGAGTTTGTCTTTCCACAGTAAATACCATCTAATGACAGGAGATGGAATCCGGAATAATGCAAGGAGGTGGAGCTCATTGGAAAAAAGTAACAGTGGAAGAGTATAAAAGCCAACTTGCAGGAAAAAATTATGAGTTTATTGTAGTCTTAGGAATTCAATAGCAGAATATAAGATGACACATTATGTTGTGCACTGTCACAGACCCCGGGACATGGCACTTATGTAAGTAAAAAAAAAGTGATAAGGGGGGACAAGTGGACTTATTACCTGATCATGTACTACTATTCACCAAGTTTTATATATGTCATCATGATTAATCCTGCCATAGACTGTGTAAAGTGGATTTTATTGTCTCCTTTTTCCAGATGAAGAAATTGGGGCTCAAAAAAGGTTAATTTTCTAAGGTGATGAAGCTATCAGTGACAAAGCCAGGATTCAAATTCAGATTGACCTGGCTCCCGGCTTCACACCCTTTCCATTGCACTGAGACGTAAAATACGGTCTTCTCCTCCATCCTCTCTCTCCTGCTGTATCTTACCTGGATTTATAGCTGGTGTGCTCTGCAGCAACAGGCTGTAACTTTTTTTTTTTTTTAACTTATTTATTTATTTTTGGCTGTGTTGGATCTTCGTTTCTGTGCGAGGGCTTTCTCCAGTTGCGGCAAGCGGGGGCCACTCTTCATCGCGGTGCGCGGGCCTCTCACCATCGCGGCCTCTCCTATTGCGGAGCACAGGCTCCAGACGCGCAGGCTCAGCAGCTGTGGCTCACGGGCCCAGTTGCTCCGCGGCATGTGGGATCTTCCCAGACCAGGGCTCGAACCCGTGTCCCCTGCTTTGGCAGGCAGATTCTCAACCACTGCGCCACCAGGGAAGCCCCAGGCTGTAACTTTAAGAGAATGCCAAGCACTGTTCTAAGACATGTATATGTATTAACTCTGCAAGGTAGGTAATATTATTATTCTCATTTTACAGATAAAGCAAGCTGAGTGTGGTAGACAAAATAATGCCTGCCCCAGCGCAAGGTGTTCGTGCTCTAATCCTTGGGATCTGTGAATAAATTACATTATGCGACAAAAGGAATTTTGCTGATGAGTATTGATGTTAACAAATGGGAACTGACAGCATCCGCCCCTGAGGGCTGCCAGGTGTAGCTGGGTGGAGACAGGCGTGTGGGAGAGATTTGATCTCCCACATTTGAGGAAACTGGAAAAGCTTAGCAAAAAGCTTGCCCTGATTTCAATAAACTCTAATGACTGGAGAAAATCAGAGTCTCTGACGCCAGCATCTCCCAAGATGAAAGCAGTTTAGTCTTAGGACGTTCTTCCGGAGGCCAGAGAAGATGTTTGTTCCCCACATTTCCAGAAACACTTAGGGAGAGAGGCTGTCTTCAGAACTGTGTCCCTTCTCGGACACTTTTAGAACTTCCACCAGCCCCAGCTGAGGGCAGGTGGTGAGATCCTGGCGGCCTTTTATGAAGCGTTACCATGACTCACTTCTGTGCCCTCAGCTGTCCTCCAGCTGCTCTACCCGTGTCCTTGACTGCATCATTAGCTTTCCTCATTCATGAGGCTTGAAGCTTCACCACCCTCTCAGCTCCCACTCCACTTTCTTTGCATTATATCATTTTATTGGTTTATGGGGAGGATGCTGTCTATTTCAATGAGACAAGTCCATTCTGCCACTCTGTGACATCAGCTGGTAGCTTACGTTCTGCTTGTAGGCAGGGTGGAGACCCTTTTGCTTTGTGTAGATAAGATGGCAGTGCAATTACTCAGGCAGCTCCCTCACTTCAAAATTCCTTGATATTCTCTATGCAGTGGCCTTTGTTTCCACCTTGCTCTATGTACCTGTGGCCATACCTGCCCTTTACACCAATTGGGAATGTTCTATGGCAGAAATGAGTGTGCCATTCTCCGATCACAGCCTCCTTTTCCTTTCACTCCCTGACTCACATGACACCACTTTAATCGAGACCGTTAGTCCCTCTGCCAGTTCCTTTTCTCCCCATATGATGGTGAATTATGTCTCATGTTGACCTCACTCTTCTCTATTTATTCCTTTATTCTCATTTCCTAGCATGTCTTTCCTCTCCTCTTTCCCCAGTCCATAGAGTATTTTCTTGGTCTGGGAGATTATAGGAGAAGGAGAAAACAATTCTTCTATTTCCAAATCTTTCAGTTTCACCGCTTCCTCTCAGTTTTTAAGTTCATAGCCCAGAGAGGCTTCTTTTGTGGTTATGGCCTGAGACCTTCCCCTCAGGCAATGGCTGACACATAAATGGTTTCCTGAACAAGGAAAGGGCTGGGCCAACCTCAGACTTTGAGGGGGAGGAGGTGTAGGAAGTGGGAAATACATCTATTAAGTACTTTGGAATAGATTTCTGCCACATGTGCAAATAGCTATAAGACAAAGTGACATGTGCTATAAGAGAGGCATGCGAGAAACCCAATTGGAATATTACTGAGGGAGCCAGGAAACATTTACAATGATGTTTTTAACTTACGTCTCACAACGCTCACCCCGTGCTACATATTAGGTCAAGCTTCAAGATTAACAGGCACATTCAAGTATAAGACTAGGGGCTGCTGATTCACCTAATGCAGATTTATCTTCCTTTTTATTTATCGATTTGGTGGTTCGCTGATTTGGGTCTTTGTCAGAGAATGAAGGTGCCTTGTCTATTTAAAGCTTGCTCATCAAGCTTCCTCATAAGCCTCTCTAAATGGATGGAATGTCAGAAGACATTTTTTGAACAAATTTATTTGGAGTAGACTTTTCCCTGGGAACTTGGAAATTAAAGTTAAATTTAAAATTAGGCTTAGAGGTTAGACATCTTGGGAATCTTGATGAAGGGGGATACTTTTTTTTCCATTTCTTCAAAAAGAATTTGATTAATCTGCTCAAATAATGTTTACATGATTCCACACATATAGAGGGAAAATGGAAAATGCACTAAATCATCTCGATATTTTCTTGGCATGGAAAATAAAATCTAGATTTATTTAAGCATCTGGATGGTTGAGAGCGCTCACTGTTGAGCTCCACCCCATGGATAGTCACAATTATTCAGATTATTCTGTCCTTTTACCACTATTTCAATTTATATTCAGAGCTCAAGAAAAAGGGACAAAAATGTATTAAGAGCCTTCTTCATGATTACAGTGGGTATAACTTACTTTATTTTTTAATTTTTATTTATTTATTTTTTACAGGTAAAACAGATAACTTTTAATGAAATGGATGAATTCCAAAAGGGTATAACTTACTTTAGGAAGGGGAGAAGATAGGACGTTAGTACTTCTGACTTTGCATCGATGCACCCGGGCCACTTTTTGTTGGCAGGATTGGTTCCCAGCTCTGCTTTTGGAGACTTTCCCTTGTGCCCCCTCCCCCTTATTATTTATTTATTTAAAATTTTTGGCCTCGATGGTCCCAGCTTCTTGATCTTGGATGTCCTTTTTCGGTCCAATGGCATATTACATATTATTATTTTTATTATACATTATTATTATTATTACATATTACATGGGTGTAACCAATCCAATGATTTCATTTAAAAATCTAGCCCTAATGATTTTCGATCATTTGTTTGTTTTGGTCAGACCTGGAGCCATTCTGATGCCAACCAGGGTTCTTGCCCTTCCCCAATCAATAGAAATTGACTAGAGGCCAGACAAGAAATTCAGCCAAGGCTTTACTGGGGCTCCTGCAGCCGCAGAAGGGAGCAAAAACAAGTAACAGGTTCCCTTGCTCACTCCCTGAGGTGGGCGGGTCGAGCTGATTCCTCACTGGGGGTGATGGTAGGGGTGTGTCCAGGGGTGGGGCCGGAGGCGGGGCTTAGGTGGTCTGCCCATCCCTCTGGTGGTGTTGAGTGCAGGGGGCATGCGCAGTACCCTGCTTTTGCTCCCAACGCTTGGTTTTTGCTCCCGGCTCTTCAGAAGTGGCAGTTGGGTTTTCTGGTCTTTGTGTACCTTTTGTCCAGAATTTGCCCCAACTGCGCATGCACGCAGTTATTTTTAGTGCCTTATAGTGTCTTTGTATTTTGTAGCTTGAGGAGATATTTGTCCAGGTGCAAGCATTGCAGCAAAGGGTCCCAGGTCTCAGGTGCCAGCCTGTCTCAATTCCTCCTTGTGTGTTGCACACACAGACAGTTCCATGGGCAAGGCCTGCCCTGGGGTGGGCCCAGGAATAGATTGAACTATGGTTCCAGGCCCACCACAAATCATTTTCAGCTCCATGGGGGCAGCTCCTTGACCATGTTCCAGGCCATGAACCATACCCATGAACTGACTTTCACATGTTAGCTATTGTTTAACAGAGAAAACTGAACCTATGAGTGTGGTAAAAAAGAGTGTAAATTTATGTCCACTCCTGGGAAAAATAAGTCATAGCATGCACACTACTGAATATAGGTCAGTGTCTGAACTGTGGGGTTTTCTTTAATTATTGCTATAGGAAAAAAAGGAGTAAATTATAAGCTTTAAATTATTTTTTAGGGGCTAAAAAGTTAAGATGCACCTCCCCAATATAAGGAAGTGACATTGATTCTGGGAGGAAGAGAAGACCATCTTCCTAGATGTTTTAGATGCGCTAATTGCTTAGATGTGCATGTAGTCTAAGTTTAGCGGTCATGACTTTCACCTCTGGTTTCAGCCAGAGACAATGACTGTCCACAACGTGTAGTAATGAAAATTTTGAATAATATGGTCACTCAGCTCTGGAGAGTCTGGCCCATTTCACAATCTGAGCAGCTTAAGTATCCAATAGAAGGTAAGTTCTTCCAGGGCACAAACGGACTCTATCGTGTTTACAGTTGTATCCCTGGCACCCAACACAGTGTTTGATATGATAAATGCTTGTTGGAAAGAAAAATGAATGAATCTGACTCTCTGCTCACTACTCATCACTATTAACTCTTGTCAACAAATAAATGATCTGTTATGAAAATGGTGATGGGGTGAAAGATAAAACTTGATAAAGGCAATTAACCTTGTTGTGAAACTGCCCAGGAAACCAAAGCTACTCCAAGAAAATGTGACACTGCAAAAAATCCACATTTAGAATCTCTATATTTAGACTATATTTATGAATTTGTCATAATTTATCCAAGAATTTTTTTCTCTGGATGCCTCCTCTATGATAGGTATTACACTAGAAAGTGGGAAAACAATGGTGAACGCATTGACGATCTGTTATAATCTAAAAATCAGCAGGTCATGGATTTCTTCTTAGCCTAACTTTATACTCGAAGGTTGTCTTCGCGTGTGCGTTGGGGTAGGAGTTGGGGAATGGGGCATAGGTAGAGCTGGCAAATGGGAAAGTCTTTCCAAATATTACAGTTTATCTGTTCAAAGGCATTCGTTATCTGTGGTAGAGACACATTGGCTCCCAATGAGATTTAATTTCTAGAGAACACAGATGGACTTGTGAGTTAAGCCTGGTGGGAGTCAACTGAACACAGCCCTTTCCTTCCTTCAGAGGAAAGAGAAAGGAGGGAGAAGAAAGAGGAAAAAGGGAAAGAAGAAGGATAAGAGGAGGCAGGGAGTGGGGAGAGAAGAAGGAAGAAAACCACAGAAGGGCAGAGGGAGAGAGAAAGGAGCAATCACTTTATTTCAATAGGTCAAAATTCCCACTTTCTTCATTTCATCAGCATCACAAAAACCTTTTCATTGTGCTTAATGAATCAATATTACAACTGACCATTAATGTGGAACAAAACCAGAAGTCCAAGTGAAACAAGATCATTTTCTGCACTATTTTTCCTCAGAATTATTTCTCATCCTCCTGTCCTTTCTCAGTTGAGTACTCAGCGGACTTTCCCTCCACTACCCACCAGGCTGCTTACCTTCATGGAGAGGCCTTATTGCCCTTGGTGTCTGTCTTTTCTCTGTCTCAGGAACAGCCACCTTCCAAGGGGGCCTCCCCTTGAATACTCTGCTATTCCCCAATCCTTTACAGCGAATTGAGCCTCCTCTTTTGAACTAAAGGCGAACAAAGTTATTCCCTGTTTTCCTTCATTCTTCCTCCTACTCCAAACAACCAGAAGCAACCCAGACTATTTTTTAAAATAAATAACAATTTACATAAGCAAGGTATAACAGTAACTGAAATGTCAGCTTCCTAGAACTTTTAGTGCACAACTTGCCATTTTGGGAAATCCATGTGACTAGGTCATGGGTGTAACCAGTATGAAAGTAGGCATAAAACGTTTAAACTAATATTTCCAGGGAGAATGGGAAACAGCAAAGACTCTGTGATTTCTACCCAATTTTAGGTATGACACAAACTAGAAGTTGCCATTTTAATAAAAAGCCAAGAGCTTGTATGCAAGTCCACGCATGGCTGCTTTGAAATGTGGTTATAATGGTGATCATTTTCATTTTGCAGAGTATATGGAAGCAGAATAAACATTCTTAGAGCTTAGCATCACATGAAACTCTGCTGTAGCCAGACACTAAGTACGCAGATGCTTTATTTTGCATCTGGCATGGCTGTGTCATTTGTGGAAGTGTTGAAATACTACCTTTATAGCTTGGGTAGGTAAATACTGTCCTGAACCTGAATCCTCCCATCATCCCGCCACTGCAGCACCCCCCCCCCCAAGGACTTTCTCAGAATTTCTTCATAATCCAGTGTCTAAAGAGATTACATCCAGAATAACAAGGGACACCCAGATCTGGGCTTCAGCACCATGACCTGTGTCAGGTTGTTGCCTGAACTATGCTGGTTGTAAAACATATTTGAATGTTATCCTTGAAAAGAATTATTTCAACGCACATGACTTGACCAAAAATATATAGAGAGAAAATACAAAGAGGATTAGAAGAAAGAGAGAAGCAGAATTACTTTGGGTGAAAAAGGGATCATTTCCAAAGTTGGAGCTCTCACTATTTCCCACTCATGAGGAAAAGTGATAATGCAATTCCAGAGCCAGACTGCATATCATTTGTTGTCTTTTTAAAATAAATGACAATGCTCCAGATATTACTTACATTTCGGAAATAATCTCATAATTTGCCTTCCTCCAAAGTGAGTTTGTTTGCTCACTACTGGATCCACAGAGCCCAGCGCAGCCTCCGGCATATAATAGGTGCTCAAAAAGTATTTGTGGTGTGAAAGCAGTTTCACGTGCGTTATTCCAAAGGATGATCTCTCAGGGCTTTTTATAGTCTAACAGAATAAGAAGACATTTTATAACGTAGATGAGATAAATATTTATTCAGTAATCTATTTAAGAAATAGTTATTGTTCCTTTACTATAGTCTGAGTGCTGAGACTCTAAAATGTGGGGCAAATTTCATTCACTCCTTTTACAGATGACTTGCCCACGTTTATGTGTCTAGCAAGTGAGAAAATAGATTTGGAGCTTCAGTCTTCAAGCCTTTTTTGAAAACTGGCTGTATTTATCATCTCCGTTTTGCTGCAACTGCCTATTTATGTGTGCTCAACTTCATTTGCAAAGGTAAGACATACTCTCTACATAGGTAAGTGATAGGCTCTGAGGGCTTTTTGTTTGTTTGACTCTAGAGGTACAGAGCTGTAAGGAACAGATATATTCCTGGCAAGTAAAATGTACACAGAAATGTTATGAAATGAGTCATGTTTTTAGGGTAAAAGGAAAATGCCCTTTTTGCAAAGATGTTGTGCCTTGTTTACCTTTTGATCCTCCACACCTGGGACACTGACTAACATGAAGATGCTCAACAAACAAATTACTTAATTAAATAATAGACACATGCTTTCGTGAATGAACCAGGATTCCCAAAGAACCTTCCTTGGATGCTTCTGACCCCTGAATTTGGGTATGATTTGCTCTGGTTGTGAGAAGTGGAGTGTAGGTATCAGGACGTGTATGTGCTGATCGGAGATTTCACTGCGCTATATTACATGTTATCAATGTTATCAATTACCGTTCAACATTCATGGCAACTCACTGAGCACCTTGGGCAGAGCAGGGAATGCAAAGGTGATGCAGACTGAACTCTGCCTTCAAAGGGTTTATGTTTAGATGTTTTATCCTGACTTAGGTGTTGAAGTGTGGACTAGTGATATAATAGTACTCAAAGAACACCATAGAGTTCCATAGTTTTCAAAACCTCTGAGATCCCACTCCTTTACAAGAATTTTGGCTCAGATTCTCTTGAGGTATAAAGAGCTTCACTGAAACTGCTTTGGGACAAGGGAAATGCAATAAATACACCGTGAGGACTCCTGAAACAGGCTTTTCTTGTGCATCTTTCTTCCAAACCACAACCATTCATTAGGGAAAGAAGCAAATCCCATGATACATTCAGTCCATCCTTGTCCCATTCAGAAATATAACGGAGAACTTAATTTTACTAGTGATCTACGTGTGATCTCCTTCCCTGGTCACTATCCCTCAAACAACACTTCCAGATCTACTCTGACCTCCACCGTCCTCTCCAGCTCCAAAAAGTTGCAATGCCACAATTCCAAGCAAACTTCTGAAAAACAGAAGCTCTGAAGTCTTAGCAGAATCCTTTACCAAATGAAACAATGCTTATGAATGCAGTAGAGAGTCACCCTCAAAATAATTTATTCTCCAACTGAAAAATTTCGCACTGCATTTCTTAAAGTGACTCACAGTTTGCAAAAGAACTTTTTACATGTTATTCATACTTCTCTGCATCACATGCTGGCCAGAGTTACATAGTGATCAAGGAATCTTTTCTTCTCTTTCCTTGAAAAATTCATTGGCCCATGTCCCTTTTTTCTATGGCTTTGCTAGCACTACTGGATGATTATCTGAACACCAGCTGTGGCTTCCTTTGAAACTTTTTGGATGTAACTAGCAAGCATGAATCCAAACGAAATTACCTGTATCTGCTGTTTCCTGCCCTCTAACCAAATGTTTTGACCATGTGTTTAGCTTAGAAGGGAGAAGTAGGATCATAGCAAGTGTTCCCAAGGTTCTGAATCGTGAGACCGTTTGCCAGGTGTCATGTGCAGAGTCGCTATTTCCTTTCCAGGGATGTGATGCAAACTTGGCTCTTGAATCATGTATCTTTATTGAAACAATATTTTTAAATTTAGGGAAACAGATGAAAGGGTACATGTCATTTCAGTAAATATTCTTTTTTTTTTTTTCCTCTAGCCCCAAACAATAACTTAGTCTGGAAGTCCCAGGCCAAGACTTTTACCCTGAATGCCCCCGCATTAGGGAAAAAAAATCATGATATTGTGGCAAATGTTTAAGGTTCTAAAAATCTTGCCCAGGCATCTGTGCCTGCGATGCTGTCCCATATGATAAGGCTATGATGCTATCTTTGGCAAGGCTCTTTTTTATTTGAGTCAGACCCATGCCTTTTAACCACCAAGATGCTCTCCTGATGGCCCTAACCCTCGGACTTAACCCACAAGAAATCATTGTGTTTTCTCCCGGATGTGACATTTCATTTCCTTTTTTTCAGTTTCTTGAGTCCAGCTACCCACCTTCTGGGTCTTTCCCCTATTCTGCTCTTTGAATGATCTGTAACACTTGCTGTCCTTGAATTTAATGACAATAGCTACCATTCATTAAACTCTTCTCTGGAAGAGTTTAGCACTGGAGGTTAAGATCATGGTCTTGGGTTCAGATTATCATGTTTCAAGGCCTGAGGAAGCTACACAGTAATGTTGGGACCCTGCCACAGTTTCCTCATCTATTAAATGAGGCTAATAATTCTATTTCCCTCACAGTACTGTGTGAGAATTGAGTACATAATACATATAAAGTATTTTGCTGGCAGGCAGTAAACCATGTTTAATGTTAGCGTATTATTATTATTACCATATTCAGGCACTGTGGTAGGCAGCCTCTAAGATGGCCCCACTGATCCCTGCCTCCCCATCTTTATGCCTTTATGAAACCTCCTCCTCTTGAGTGTGAGATGGACCCAATAACTCACTTCTAACAAACAGAATATGGCTAAGTGATGGAATATCACTTCTGAAATTAGATTATAAAAAGACTGTGACTTGTCCTGAGCTCTCTCTAGCTTTCTCTTGGATTGCTCACTGTGGGAGATGCCAGCTGCCACGTTATGAGACAGCCCTCAGAGAGGCTCATGGGTGAGCCTGGAAGTGGATCCTCCAAGATGAGCCTGGAGGTGGTTGCAGCCTTTGCTAACATCTCAGTCGCAGCCTTGTAAGAGACCTGGCTTAGCACTTCCCAGATTCCTGACCCACAGAACTGGCGAAATAATATATGTTCCTTGTTTCCAGTTGTCATGTTTTGGGGTACAGTGACCCTGGAACATCACTGGGGGTTAGTGGCATCTACTTTCTTCTCATTGGAAAATCTGAGTATAACTAATAGTCCTCCTTTTCCATGGTTCTTCCATATCCACGGATCGTGTGGTGCTGTAGCACATATTTAGTGGGGGAAAAAAAATCCATGTATAAGGGGACTCACGCAGTTCAAACCTGTGTTATTCAAGAGTCAACTGTAATTTGTTACACAGCAATAGGTAACTAATACAAATACTATGATAATCACGTCACATAAAATATCTCCTTTATCTTCACAACCACTGAAAAGAGTACCCAATTTATAGATGAGGCAATGGAGGGTCAGAGAAACTGAGTCACTTGATCACACATAGCCAGTACTTGTTGGAGCCCAAATCTGAATACAAATCTTCCAGTCTGCTATCTCATCCATTATGTTCTTTCTTTGTTTTTTTTTAATTGGGGTATATTTGTTTTACAATGTTGTGTTAGTTTCTACTGTACAGCGAAGTGGAGTCCCCTGTGCTATACAGCAGGTTCCCATTAGTTATCTATTATATATATATTAGTGTATATATGTTAATCCCAATCTCCCAGTGCATCCCATCCTCCCCTTTCCCCCTGGTGTCCATACATTTGTTCTCTACGACTGTGTCTCTAATTTGCCTTGCAAACAGTTTCATCTGTACCATTTTTCTAGATTCCACATATACGTGTTAATATACAATATTTGTTTTTCCCTTTCTGACTTACTTCACTCTTTATGATAGTCTCTAGGTCCATCCAAGTCTCTACAAATGACCCAATTTTGTTCCTTTTTATGGCTGAGTGATATTCCATTGTATATATGTACCACATCTTCTTTATCCTTTTGTCTGTCGATGGGCATTTAGGTTGCTTCCATGACCTGGCTATTGTAAATAGTGCTGCAATGAACATTGGGGTGCATGTGTCTTTTTGAATTATGGTTTTCTCTGGGTGTATGCCCAGTAGTGGGATTGCTGGGTCATATGGTAATTCTATTTTTAGTTTTTTAAGGAACCTCCATACTGTTCTCCATAGTGGCTGTATCAACTTACATTCCCACCAACAGTGCAAGAGGGTTCCCTTTTCTCCACACCCTCTCCAGCATTTGTTGTTTGTAGATTTTCTGATGATGCCCATTCTAACTGGTGTGAGGTGATACCTCATTGTAGTTTTGATTTGCATTTCTCTGATAATTAGTGATGTTGAGCAGCTTTTCATGTGCTTCTTGGCCATCTGTATGTCTTCTTTGGAGAAATGTCTATTAAGGTCTTCTGCCCATTTTTGGATTGGGTTGTTTGTTTTTTTGATATTGAGCTGCATGAGCTGTTTGTATATTTTGGAGGTTAATCCTTTGTCCATTGATTCGTTTGCAATTATTTTCTCCCGTTCTGAGGGTTGTCTTTTCATCTGTTTATGGTTTCCTTTACTGTGCAGAAGCTTTTAAGTTTCATTAGGTCCCATTTGTTTATTTTTGTTTTTATTTCCATTACTCTAGAAGCTGGGTCAAAAAAGATCTTTCTGTGATTTATGTCAAAGAGTGTTCTTCCTATGTTTTCCTCTAAGAGTTTTATAGTGTCCGGTCTTACATTTAAGTCTTTAATCCATTTTGAGTTTATTTTTGTGTATGGTGTTAGGGAGTGTTCTCATTTCATTCTTTTCCATGTAGCTGTCCAGTTTTCCCAGCACCACTTATTGAAGAGACTGTCTTTTCTCCACTGTATATCCTTGCCTCCTTTGTCATAGATTAGTTGACCATAGGTGCGTGGGTTTATCTCTGGGCTTTCTATCCTGTGCCATTGATCTATATTTCTGTTTTCGTACCAGTACCTCATTCATTATGTTCTATTGCTTCTCCCATGAAGCAAATCAGTTCTTTCAGTTTTTCATTCCTTCAGTCAACTAATCAATCTATCATTCAACAATTATGTGCTGGGTACCTTTCTGAGGATTAGAGTGATGAAAAAGATCGACAGGGTTACTGCCCTCATGGAGTTCGCAACCCAGTGAGGAGAAGTAAAAGACATGTAAATAATAAATTCACATCATGGTAAGTGCTATGGCTGATGTAAACAGTGTGACAGGACAAAGATCAATGGGGGGAGGGGAGGGAGAACTTGGACTGGAAAGCTGGTCAAAGCCTGACATCTGAAGGGTGAGATCGAGCCAGCCTTGGGAAGCCTTTCAGAAAGAACCATCTAGGAAAATGGGCCTCTTGCTCTTTCATTTCCTACTCCTTGGTTTTCCACTATATCTTTACTGGTTCTTACGACCTCCAATCTTGGAACCTTACCAGACTCACCTTGGAGTTGCTTACTGCTTGGAGTCATATTATGTTGTTCCTAGATGAATTCAAATTGTTCACATTGGCATCAGCCCTTCAAGGTTGTACCATATTCTCCTTCGTGAATTTGAAAATATTTACCCAAATTAAGTAGACCACCATATCCCCCCAAGCTTTGTTTCCTTTCCACATGTGCCAGCCCCCAACTTTATATTGGGGTTGTCCCTCCACTCATAAAGGGATTATCATTGTAATTTTACAAATGTAATATGTTTTGCCTGGCACATAGAATGTTCCAGAATGACTTGTTAATGTTTGCTGTATAGTCATTAAAGTCCATAGTAATAATATTTGAATTATAGGGGAAAATTCAAATATCTATTAAGTAGTAAGAAATAACTC
This sequence comes from Balaenoptera acutorostrata, assembly GCF_949987535.1. NCBI lineage: Eukaryota > Metazoa > Chordata > Mammalia > Artiodactyla > Balaenopteridae > Balaenoptera > Balaenoptera acutorostrata. The sequence continues at coordinate 38,171,697 of NC_080079.1, forward strand.
CTTGTTCTCATGGGAGCTTACATTCTGGCCAGAGTCCTAGCTCTTATCCTAACTATGAAGAATAGCATATTAATGAAACTATATTTTAGCTAACATTCCATTTCCTGAACATAGTCTTTTCGAGTGGACAGTTTATAACATAGACTGTTTGAAATATGGATGGCTTTTATTTTAATCAATTTGAAAATGCTAATAAGTAGGACCCATCCTACATATTGAAGATGAGAAAAGCTATGAGGGGCTGGTGGAGGAGACAGTAGGAGAAAAAGACAGGTAAGAAGAGAAAGGATAGAAGGAACAGTGATCCAAAGGGATCTTGTCATGAATTATATTCTTGTATTAACAGCTGCAAAGACAGATGAAGTGGTGCTTAAAACAAAACATGGATGCCTTCAAAACAAATTTTAAATATTGGCTCAATAAAGAAAAATTGACACTTATTTGCAGCTTTAATATTACCCATGATTTTCATGGAAATTTGGCTACAAAATTCAAGCTTAAATTGTACACTCAACATGGTCATTCCTTATGTAGTAATTAAAGCCCTTTTAGCTGAAATTGAATCTATCTTTGCAATATCTTCTGTTGGCTAGAGTACTAAATAGAATGAGTGTTGTCTTTAATACAAATTGAGACCTTAAAAAAGGTTTATAAATGAGACTAAAATGTAAGCAATCTGGTCTGAAAATAACCAGTGAGGTAGTGCAGCTGTTTAAGCAGCTATACTACGTGGAGTCTACAACTGGTCTTTTAATTGCTGGTTAAATAACTTAGCGTTAAATTTACTAAGGTGATTTGTTTAATCATGGCCGAAAACAGCTCAGACTGAAATGGTGGCACTTTCAGTCTCATTCAACAAATTTACCTTCAGTGAACTTACAAATTACAAGTGAATTATTGAGTTTCCCACAGGGAAACTACGTGTGCATCCTAAGAATTCAGACATGTTTGAAGGGATCTCTTTCAATAAGCAACAGTAAATTTTTTCTTGAACACTGCATGAGATGCATCTATTTCACACTTTAAGGTTTACCTTCTAATCAGACTAATCAGACTTATCAGGCTTCTTTCATTGACTGTATCAGCAAATTAAGAGCAGGAAGGTCTGTAACTGAGATTTTTTTAGAATCATTTGTGATAGAAATTGACCCTTTTTTAATATAGAAATTTATTTATTTATTTATTTATTTATTTATTTATTTATTTATTTATTTATTTATTTATGGCTGTGTTGGGTCTTCGTTTCTGTGCGAGGGCTTTCTCTAGTTGCAGCGAGCGGGGGCCACTCTTCATCGCGGTGCGCGGGCCTCTCACTATCGCGGCCTCTCTTGTTGCGGAGCACAGGCTCCAGACGTGCAGGCTCAGTACTTGTGGCTCACGGGCCTAGTTGCTCCGCGGCATGTGGGATCTTCCCAGACCAGGGCTCGAACCCGTGTGCCCTGCATTAGCAGGCAGACTCTCAACCACTGCACCACCAGGGAAGCCCCGACCTTTTTTTTTTTATGTCAACAAATACAGTTGACCAAATGCATATTTAAAGAAGGGGGAGGGTTCCAGAATTATTTAGAAGTTTTATTTGTAAAAGTAGAAAATCTTCATGAGGTTATGGAATGATTATCAAAATATTAAGAAATAGTCTCTTTTGGTCAAACAGTAATGTCTGATGAGAATCAAATGAGTCTTTGTTAGACTGGGAATGAGTTCGTGCTAATTCATCAGCTTTCTGTCATCTGGGGACCAACCTTTCTAAAGTTGAGCATTTCCAACTTCCAGGCAGGTGTTGAAGCTACATTCTTTACCCATTTCAAAGAGTTTTCCCTTGTGCAAATTGTCTTTTCTGAGGCTTGGATTCAAAGCAGATTTTAGCTACATTATTCCTATGCACTGTCAAACAGAAGCAACCCACCCAGACTATCAATTTTTCCTTACCTACGAAAGTAAAAAAGGTGTTGTTTTAATCATTTATAACACTCATGTTTAATCCTCACAGCCCAGTGAAGAGGTATTATAGCCATCATTTTACAGGTAAGGAGACCAGGGTCATATAGCTTCTAAATGATTGCATTGGAATTAATCAAAAGAAATGACAAAATAAATGGACCTAGAAGGTATTATGCTACGTGAAATAAGTCAGACTGAGAAAAACAAATACTGTATATTTTCACATATAGGTGGATTCTAAAACACAAAACAAATGAACAGATTTAACAAAACAGAAACAGGCTCACAGATACAGAGAACCAACTAATGGTCGCCAAGGGGGAGGGAGGAGGATCAAATAGGTGAAGGGGATTAAGAGGTACAAACTACCGTTATAAAAAAATAAGTCACAGGGGTGTAACGTAAAGCACAGGGAATACAGTCAATAATACGGTATGAGCTTTGTATAGTATGTAATCTATAAAAATATTGAATCACTATATGTACACCAGTCCTAAATGTAGACCAGATACTAAGTACAAGGGATACCCCAGACTTTCCAATCTTCCAAGGGTGATTTTTGAATGTATTTCTACTTTTAAACGTATTTTCTTATTCATTAATTCATTCTTTGTTTCTTCTTTTCTTTTCTATCCCTTGAGTGTAACAGACTCCTTGTATATACTGCCTGCTGTGACAAGTTGTCATTTCTTTTATTTGTCGCAAATGACCAGTAAGTATTATATCTTACAAAAAATGTCTAACTCTCCTCTTTGACAAGGTCTTGAGTGATTTATCTAATGATGTGGTTAGTTTCAACTGAATCATCCATGTTCTTTCATCTGGCTTTTTTTTGGTGCACAGCGTTGCTCACAAATAGTTCTTTGAAATTCTGATTTCACACAGCCTTGGGCTAATATTTGAAGATTTATTTAGTGAAATAGAGTCTCTTCATTATCTAGTCTGTTATAGTTTTTTTTAATTAGAGTATAGTTGATTCACAATGTTGTGTTAGTTTCTGTTGTACAGCCAAGTGATTCAGTTATACATATATATATAATATACATTCTTTTTTAAAGTATTTTTTCCATTATGGTTTTAGACCAAAGTCATACTGTACTCAGGCTTTATCTTTCCAAAATAAAAGCTTGTTTTTTTTTAAGACTATCACAGTGCCTAGCATATACTTAGTACTTAACAATATTAAATAATATTGTTATGTTCATTATCAATCAGTCAATCAGATATGTATTAGGGATATGCCAGGAATATGCCATGTGCAAGATGTGGCACTAAGCCTTGTGTAGACAGAGATGAATAAAAGAATACTAACACCCTTGTGGATTTTTTAGTCTAGAAGTGCTATCCAGTAGCACTTTCTGCAGTGAAGTAGCTATCCAGTAGCACTTTCTGCACTGCCTGATACAATAGTCTCTAGACACATGCAGCTATTGAACACTTGAAATGGGACCAGCATGACTAAAGAACTGAAGTTTAAACTTCAATTAATTTAACTTAAGTAGCCTCATGTAATAGTACAAATCTAGGCCACAGAGACAACTATATAAACAAACTCAATACAGTAAATTAAGTGCTATATTAGAGGTATATAGAGATTGCTTTGAAACAGAGGCAGAAGTGACTCTTTCTTCTTGGGAAAAAAATCAGGAAAGGTTTTATATAAGTGATGACATTTAAATTGGGCGTTAAAGGATGCATGAGAGTTTTCTATGAGGAAAGGTGGAGGGGAGGGCATTCTGGACACAGGGAACTCTATGTATAAAGGCAGAGAGCCTAGAAAGGGTCTGGCATACTCAGGATACTTTGAGTTATGTTTATTTAACTCCAAAAGCAATTAGAGTTAATGCTTAGCGTTAGAGTCAATGCCCATTTTTAAACAAATCTGCAATTTTTTTACTTACTCGTCAATATAGCAGTCTTTCTACATACAGTTTATTCTCAACCTATGTGTTTTACAACGAGAATAAGTTCATAGTCAGCAGATTGGAGGGTTCCTCCACTCTTCAATCTTCATTCTCTCCTCCAAATTATTTTATGAACAGGTTAAATAAAACTGGCCTCAGGTATGATCTTTATGGGACTCCAATTCTTACCCTTCTCTTTATTTCTTGTTGCTAAGATATTTCCTTGCTTTTTCCATAATGTGATTCCATTGTACCTTTCCTTCTCAATTCCCATGTCCAAATTAATAATATGGCCTCCTTTGATTATGTGAGCATCATTTTATCTCTACCTATACCCATATTTATTCCACACCTCCCCAAACATGGCAGCTTTGAGATTTTGGGATGGTTTACATTATACCAAATTCAAGACTGTACTCTGGTTGTACTAGATCAATTAGATCATTGCTATCCTCTTCAGCATAGCTCTTGCCTCAGAGTCAGTCTCTCAGGTCCAGTTGTGGTACTGCCTAGGACTTTGGTGTAATGATGTTGGGAAGAGAGCCTCTCTCTGTCTTTGTAGGTGCACCAGAAAGCATATAGCCGTGATTCTGCTGGCAGTCATCTTAAGACATGGAGGAAGGCATTGCTGAAACAATGTGCCTGAAACCTGACTATCCACACACATTGAATTTTCCTTTATCATTGGGCAGTTTTAAGTTGGTTTTTTATTATTATCAACAATGCATCCCAACACACACAACTTCTTAGCTAGACTAACTTTTATTTCTTGATTGACTTCTGGATAAGTTCATCTAAGGTACTTAGGGTATTGATCTTCTCTATCTTGCCTATTTCATCCTTGAAATAGGCAACTAGTTTCAAGATTAAAAGATTAGCAAGCTCAAATATTAAGCCACATCTCTTATTTCAATACTTACTTCTTGGCCCCTTTTCAGAACTAGAGAATCTAACAGATGTAAGAGATCCCAAAAGTCATACTGACCAGCATGGTTGACTTGATAATTCATGACTCCTGACTTGGTCTAAGGCTGGTAACTTCTCCTCTTTGGCCATGGACTACTCTAGAAGGAGAATCTGTCCACGTATGATGCCAGGTTTTAAGAATTATTGGAGGGTTATCTTAGGTGATGGGGCACAGTTTCATGACATAATACTATGAAATAACAGCAAATATTTGCATAATGCCTACCATGTGCTAAGCACTGTTCTAAGCACTTCATATAACTCATTTAACTCACATAATCTTCATGACTACACTGTTAGTATATACTATTATGTCCACATTTTACATATGAGGAAACTGGGGAACAGGGAGACTAAAACACTTGGGCAAGGTGAGACAGCTAGTAAATAGGAGAATCAGGAGTCAGATCCTCGCAACCTGGTTCCAGACTCTATGCTTAACAAGTACCTCAATATAGTAAAAGCAATTCTTGTATCAAGTAATGATAAATTTATAGAGGTACCATTGGAAAAGCTCATAAATTTGAGCTTTTCTGATCTCCCTGAAGGCTTTGTGGTGATCCATCCACTCACTCTTTTTCATTGCCCTTGGGAATGACCAACGTCTATGTAAAAAGTTGCTAGCAAACATTAAGTGTGCCACTTCTGGACAGGAAGAGTATTACTTTGGGAAAGGTACCCAGCTCATTTGTGCCTTCAATACATCTGAGGCTTGGTCTCAAAAACTGTAAGCTATGACCAATAGCGCACAACTATACTATGGTCAAATGTGTCTGTACTTTGTGAAGAATATGTAGGTAGCTCATCTCTGTGGAAGTGTGATTCTTGATCCTAAAAATTACCTCTCCAACTATACTTCTTCAGGGCCAGGATGATATATTATTTTCCTTTATAGAAATAAATTTGTTTCTAAATACACATATGATTTCCATATGATAACTACACACTCAGAAGAATGCCTAATATAAAAAGGCTGACAATGCCAAGTGCTGATGAGGATGTGGGCCAATCAGGGTTCCCATATACTGCTGATAAGAGTAGATTTTGGCACCACCATTTTGTGTGGCTGTTTGGCATTATCTACAAAGATAAAGATATGCTTATTTTTAAATTTTTAAATATTACTTCTAGGTATATAACCAACAGAAATACATACATATGCTCCCCAAAAGGCAAGCACTAGAAAGCTTTTTACAGCACTATTTGTAAAAGCCAAAAACTGGAAGGAAAAAAACCCCCAAATATCCATCAGCACAGTAGGCAAACCAGCTGTGATATATTCACACAATGAAATACTACATTGATCTACGGGTACGTGCAAAAATATGAATCAATCTCACAAACATAATGTTGAGTAAAAGAAGCCAGACCAAAAAAAGCATATATACTATATGAGTCATTTTGTATGATGTATAAAAACTGGTAAAATTTCTGTGTGCTATCAGGTTACCCTTGGATGGGCAGAGCTGGGGGGGGGGCACCAGGGGGTTTCTGAGTTGCTGGTGTTTTTTCTTTTTTTTAATTAATTAATTTATGGCTGTGTTGGGTCTTCGTTTCTGTGCGAGGGCTTTCTCTAGTTGCGGCGAGCAGGGGCCACTCTTCATCGCGGTGCGCGGGCCTCTCACTATCGCGGCCTCTCCCGTTGCGGAGCACAGGCTCCAGATGCGCAGGCTCAGTAGTTGTGGCTCACGGGTCTAGTTGCTCCGTGGCATGTGGGATCTTCCCAGACCAGGGCTCGAACCGTGTCCCCTGCATTGGCAGGCAGATTCTCAACCACTGCGCCACCAGGGAAGCCCCTGCTGGTGTTGTGTTGTTTTGTTTTTTAATTTGGGTGCTGGCTGCGTGGGTGCAATCAGTTTATTAAATTCAGCTGAGCTATATCCTTATGATGTACACACTTTTTTGTAGGTACATTTTATGTCAATAAAGATTTTTTAAAAAAGCAAATTACACCCATGCAGTTTCCCTGCATAGTCTGGTGAATAGTACAGATGTTCAGTGTTTCAAAACAGTTGAGTGGGTTTGATCTTCCTCGGAGAATGACTCTTGATTCTGGGAAAAAAAATGTCTGGCCAGATCCCATAACCCTTTAACCAAATAGAACCAAATAAACCAAAAGTGAGTATTTAAAATATAACCAACCTATTTTTCAGATTTGTAAAATGTTTAGATTAAAAAATAAACAGGATTTTCAACTAGAAAAATTGTCCTGTTTTGACCTTTATATTAATTTTCTGGATAGTTGGATTTGGAATTGCAAACTTTTATGTGTTCATTTGTGGGGGAAAAATGTGTTTGATTTGTTATGTGCTAGTGTTCCTAGCAGCATAATTTGGAGACTGTGTCTCTTCTGAAAAATATATGTGAATAGTTTAGTAAAATTCTAGAGTCTTTGGGCTTTTTCAAACCAATAAAAGAGACATATATTGATAAATAATTCAGGTTGACCATTCTCTTAGGGTTTTGTGAATAATATACAATATTGTGATCGATGTTCAAGATGCCATTTTTCTTAGGAGTTCAAATTCAACTTCCTTGGCACAAGATACCATTCTGGATATTTCATATTCTTCATTTAATTTTTACTGCAACTACAGATATGGGTATAGATATTTATTCCCATTATACAAATAAGAAAACAGAAGCCATTGAAATTGTCTCATCCGGCTAGAATTCTGACTCCAAATGTAAGACTTTTCCATCCTACTAGTGACCCTCAGAGATTGTCTTCTTCTAGAGGCTGTCACTGCTGAGAAATCTAGGAGACAAGAAGTCTTATGCTTCTGTGCTCACCAAGGCACCATCCTATGCCCGTAAATCAGCATATGTTAGGCTAGAAGAAGCAGGTATGGAGAATGGAATATGGGCAGACAGAATTTGCCAAGCATTTCCATTCCTTTCTATTGAGGATGAGGTCTAGGCAAACAAAATCCATTGCAAGGTTTTTTTTGTTTGTTCTTTTCCTGACTCAGACATGATTTTGACTACCTTAATGCAGGGGAATCTAACCATCCTTTCTCTTCTGCACAAAATGTTAAGAAGGAACAAATCATGGGGCCCCTTTTGTCCTATGGTCTTGACCTTGGAATTCCTAAAGAATGTGTTCATATTCCTTTGTCACAAGCTCTGTTAGAACTAAAGGGAGAAGAAATTAAATCCTGTAAACAAAGTTCAGAAAGTCGCCCTTTGGTTCCAGGAAAGAATTCACTTCGGCTCTGCGTTCAATCAGGGTTGAATTGGCAGCTGCAACCTCTTTGGGAAGCCCCTGAGTAGCTTGGAAAACTGATGTTACATAAAAGAGTAATTGCTGTCATTTGAATTAATTAATGTTTGAGTCCTCGGGTGGTATTGTGAGAAGCAAAATATTTATTAAAGACTGGCCTGTGTATGTAAGGAAAAACTAGACCCCGGAGACAGTAACAATAACAAAAAAAAAGAGGAGTGACCTCAACTCTCCTCCTATTAGAGAAAGGAGGGAAAAAAAGGCTATTGGGATGACAGACATTTTATTCTTTGTGCCTTTTTCTTTAAAAGAAACAAACAAAAAAACTGGGAAGTGGAACAGCAGGATCCCTTAGGTACATATGTCATTTTGCTCTTGATCTCTCCTTAGCTCTTAGAATAGTAGCTCTAACTGCTATTTCCGCTTTGAATATCATTCTGCATGAATTAACTTATTTAACTGTGTGTCTAGTGAAACTTTTCTCTATCTTTTGTTTCTCTGTCTTGAATTTTTTTTTAAATAAATTTATTTATTTATTTATATTTCTTATTTTTGGCTGCGTTGGGTCTTCGTTGCGGTGCGTGGGCTTTCTTTGGTTGTGGCGAACGGGGGCTACTCTTTGTTGTGGTGCGCGGGCTTCTCATTGCGGTGGTTTCTCTTGTTGAGGAGCACGGGCTCTAGGTGCACGGGCTTCAGTAGCTGTGGCTCGCGGGCTCTAGAGCGCAGGCTTAGTAGTTGTGGCGCACGGGCTTAGTTGCTCCGTGGCATGTGGGATCTTCCCGGACCAGGGCTCGAACCCATGTCCCCTGCATTAGCAGGCGGATTCTTAACCACTGCGCCACCAGGGAAGTCCCTCTGTCTTGAATTTGAATTGAGCAATGGCTAGACTTTGGTTTGAAAGGTCAGCCTTCAAGAGGCTTTTAGAGTCCTTCTAGACTAGGACTAACCTCTAAGTAACTACCATAAAAGCTGATGCCAAAAAGCTTTCCCAGAGAGGGGTCATGGTTTCTGAATTTGAAATCCAGGCCTATCATTTGACCAAAAGTTTTTCTGGTTTGTGTATTTGCTTATATTTGGTTGTCTACTTCAAAATAATTAAATAATTCTAATTGAGCCAAATTGAAGTACATCTGGGGAGTAGCTGCCCATTAACTATTCACTGTGTGAATGAATAAATGAATAAACTGCCTTACCTACCTAAACCTGGTTCTGTCTCTGGATCTGAGAAAGAAGGCTTGACATTGACCCTTCCTTGCTTTGTCGAAAACTTGTATGCAGCACCCAGATCTCTAGTTATTTTCATCATGAGTATTTCTCTGAAATTTCTTCAATGAAGGGATGAATTTAATGAATATGCAACCAGCTCATAAGAGGGGGTTACAAAATAACAATCCATTAGCCAAATCCAGCCCCCAAACACTTTTTATTTGACTTTACACAGTCTTTTTTTTTTTTTAATTAAAATTTAGGAATTGGGAGATTTTACCTAAAAATATAGGTTCTATCTCTTCTTGCAGTATGTCTATATTTCTTGCAGCATCACATGGCGGATCAGAATATCACTCACTACCTGTTTTAGACAAGGCATGAGCCCTACACTTTGCTACAGTACATGCCTGACCTAAGAGGAGTTGCCCTGAATGATTGTATTTGTTCTGTTAATCTTCAAATGTATAGTAAATGCGTATTTCCCTGTACCACAAATTTAGACTGAGAGCTGTATAATTTTAGAAAAATGGAAGTGAGCATGTGTTTTTCTCTTAATAGGAAAATGAGTTTTTTTACAGAAATTTAATCATTTTTAATTTGCCTGGTCCCTTTGGGTATTTGATTTTACAACTCTTGCCTTAACTGTCTTTTTTCTGTGATGGTGATTCTACGCTTTTTGTTTCTCAGAGCTTTACAAAAGCCAGAACAGAGAAAGAGAGAGAACTGTTGTTTTCTGTAAAATAAATCTTTAGTATTTTTATTTTTCCTATCAGTGTTTATCTGAATAGTGATAAACTCAAGCTGTAAGCTTATCCGAGACTGCTGATGTAGGGGTGAAAATCAAGGCGATGGAGTCATAGACAGGACATGAATGAAGCCAGTCCATGGCGTGAGGAGCTGGGCTCACATGTGGGGCTGAGCCGAGTTGGAGGCTGGCAGGAAGCTGTGAATCAGAGCGCAAAGATCAGAGAGCAGCCAAGAGGGGCCAAGTCAAGACCTTACTGGAAGAGCCAGTCAGAGCTCAGGAAACTCAAAGAGGAAAACATGTTTGGAACCTGTGTCCTGCCTAGGTTTCAAGACTTGAGCACACATAGAAACTTGAGGCCAGGTTGGGTGGGTTACTTTTAATCTTTTTTTAAAAAAATCATATTCTAACACCCTTCCACCAAATAACTTAATATGACATAGAAATGGTTTCTTTAGCAATTTTTCTTAAAGTATACATTTTATTAAAGCGCAACACATACAAGTGTGCAGCTTAAGGACTTCTTTTAATAAGTGAACATACCATGTAATCAGCATCCAAGTCAAAAAATAAAACATTACCAACACCTTCATGGTCTTCACAGGCAGTATCCTTCTAAGGTTAACCACTATCCTTATATAGCACATAGATGACTTTTTCTTGTTTTGTAATTAATATATAACTGGAATCATGCAGTATATACTGGCTTTTTTGGTTCAATATTATATTTGTGAAAATCACACATTGTTGCACGTAGCCTTGTTTCACTGTTGTTGTATGAAAACACCATAATTTATATATTCATTCGATTAGATGTGCATTTGAGTTGGTTTCCTTGTCTTTTTCATTTTAGCCATTCATGTAATTGTGAATTGGTATTTAAATTGTTTTAAATTAGCATTTCCCTAATAACCTGTAAAGTTGAGCGCCGTTTCTTATGTTGATTGGCCATTTGAGTATTTCCTTTTGAAAAGCATTTTTTCATGTCTTTTGTCCACTTTTTCCTATTACATTATTCACTTTTTTCCCTTTCTATGAGTTTTTAAAATATATGTATTCTGTATATGAACCCTTTTGTGATACCTGTTTTGCAGATATCTTCTCCCATTCTGAAGCTCGTCTTTTCACTAGTGATGTCTTTTGATGAACTGATATTTTAAATTATAATGTAGTCCAATGTATCTGGTTTATTTTTTTTTATGGTCAGTGCTTTTTAATGTATTTTATTTAGGAAATCTTTGCCTACTTCAAAGTCATAAAGACAGTCTTCTATACTTTAAGCTTGAAGCTTTAATTATTTTATCCGTCATAACATCTGTCTATCTGGAATTAATTTTTTACAGTGAGAGGTAGGGGTGAAATTTTTTGTCATACAGATATCCACTTGACACAGCATCATTTATTAAGACCAACCTTTCCCCAGTGCACTGCAGTAATCAAGTGACCATATGTGATTTGTTTCTGGACTCTCCTTTCTGTTCCACTGGTCTATTTGTCTGTTCTTGCACCAGTGCCCCACTGAAACTGATTAACTGCTCTATAACAAGTCTTTGTATCTAGTAGTTTAAGACCTTCAGGTTTATGTTTCTTCTGCAATATTGACTTAGTTATTCTTGGATCTTTTCATTTCTCACATAAATTATACAGACATGTTATTAATTTCTACATGTACACACACACACAAACTTGCTTGGAGTTTGATTGGATTTGCATTAAATTTATAGATCACTTTGGGGAGAAGTGACATTTTTACAACAGTGAGTCATTTCATCCATTAACATGATTTCAGTACCTGTTTTTTAGGCTTTCAGCTTTCTCTCAAACTTATTTATATTTCTCAAAAAGACCACACCATCCTTCTCACAAGATTTTATTTTTTATTTATCACTATTTTATTAATATATAATTTTCTGATTATATACATAATAATTATTCAATATACAAAAAATGTTCAACTACAAAAAAGGGGAGAGAAAATCAACAATTCATTCATGATTTCTACCTTCTGGTAAAATCACCGTGAATATTTTCATGTAAATATCTTCCATATACGCCATAAAATGAGGACCATGCTATATACAATCTTTTGTATCTTCCTTTGTCTCCTAACATATTTCAGAGATATTTTCTCACTTGAATAAATTTCTATTTAAACATGACTTTAAAAATACTTAAATAGTACTCTTCCAACATATTGGCATCAAATAAACAATTTAACAGAACCATTATTATTGGTAATTTCAGGTTTCTTTGGATTCTTTCTCTATTCTGAATCATACTGGAGCAAACATTCTTGTAAATAAATAAATATTTGGTTTTATGCCTGACTCTAGGATTCTATGAAACTGCTGGGGTCCCTCTTGCCAGGTGTCCTCATGAGAATGAAATCATCTTTAAACCCTACATGACAATCTCTGATGCACCACCAGTTTGCCCAGGGAAGACAGCATGACCTGGGAATCCAACTGCTTCCTTAAGATCATCCAAATATTGTATGATTATCCAAAATGCTTCATTGTCGGAGCAGAAAATGTGGGCTACAAGCAGGCATAGCCAAACCACATGCTCCTGCATGGGAAGACTGTGGTGCTGATGGGCAGGAACGCATGATGTAGGAGGCCGCCGAGGATATCTGGCAGGCAACCCAGATCCCCCACTTCTCCTATCTTCACTGACACCAAATGGTATTAAACCACATTTGGTAGTTTCCCACAGAGATATCTGGTGCATTTCCCCAATGCCCTCAGAAACTCCAGAAGTGGTATGCACAGTGCCCCAAAGGACACTTAGAAGACATTGCTTCACAGCGAGTTTTCCTCTGGTGTGTTTCTCACACTATAGGAACTTCCCCCCCTGCCCTTCCTCTCTTCTTTATGCCTCTCTTCCTTTGAGGAGGAAAAAGCAGTGGAGAGGGCAAAGGAAGTGGGCAAGCCAAAGTCCTACAACTGCTGTGGTCAAGTGTGTCTGGTTTTGTATAGAATCTGGTGCTCATCTCTGCGGGAGTTTGATTCTTGATCCTAAAAGTTACTTTTCTGATTGCCCTTCTTCAGGGCTAGGATAACAAGGCTTATCATTTGTTCAGCACTACTCTTCTGGGAGTGATTTACCATTTATTTATATCCCATTCTGAAAAATCATTCCAGAGAGATTTGTCTGTAATGGCATATAGGTTTAATGCCTGTATCAATTCCTCTTGTTTGGTAATGGGTAACTGGAGAACTAGGTGGAGAAACAGATTCCTAGTTTAGAAGAAAAGAATGCTAGAATGGTTTATCAATATTCATTAGGAATGTGTGTGCTGGGGGGAGTATATTTCTGATTCTGAGTCTATGTTCCCATTGCTTAGGATGTTAAATTAGGGAAGGTATAGGAGGCTGCTGATAATGACCATTAGGAAACAACTAGAGGTAAAAATTAGTTGAAAAGTATTAGCAGAGAGCTCCTGATTGGCACCTTGGCTGATGGGTCTAAATAATGTTTCCCTGAACCAATCCATTTCTCATCCCGTGAGAGGACTTTTCTCCCAGCCCTAAAAATGTGTCCTTAAGTTGCTCCTGATTTTTTCATAACTTCACTCTCACTTTCACCTCTACTCTTCTCTCTTCTAAAAAGTTTTTTTTCCTTCAAAAAGTTCCTCTAGCAGGAGGATTTGCAAATAATAGTAATTGAATTCACTTCAGTGCAACATATTAAGTCTTCAGTTGAGGGCAACCAAATTCCTCTAATGATAATTGTTTTAACTTATATACTTTCACTGAATCACACGAGGTACATATACAAGCAAAAACACAAAAACGGTCACTTACTTCCTGTGGGGCTATCACAATATAAACTGAGTATTGGAGATGACTAATACTATGATAAAAAGAGTTAACAGGGAGGCCACTTATCAAGAACTGTGATGGATCAGAGCTTTTACCCTCCTTGCAAGCTAACGAAATAGTCTAACACAGTTTCATGGAAACTGTGAATTTCATGTTTGTGTCACTTCCTCTTGCCCAGCAATTCCCACAAAGGTGACTGGGAGAGACCCATCTGGATGCTTGCTTCATAGCTGAGGTCCCCTTGAGTTTAGGGAACCTGAATCTAGTATGAAAGTACTACTCCCTCCTCTTCAGAGGGAGACATTATATCTATCTTCCAAGGCTACTTGCTGTATAAATATCCTTAAAAAGACAGCCAGAAACAAAAGGACGCTTTGTGTCTCACTCACAAGACATGCAGAATCGCAAGAGACCCATGGAGAATTAGCTTTGCCTGGAAATCAAGGAGGGCTTCCTAGAAGAGTTGTCTAATTTTAACAATAAATAGGAAGGTCACCAGGCAGAGAAGTAAGAGAAAAGACACTTCAGAGAGTGGAAACTGAGTGAGCAAAGACCTGGAGATGGGATGAGGAAAGTACCAGGACAATTTCCAATGACTAGAGACTAAAGTATTTTTCTCAGCTTCAAAGATTTAATCAAATTTTGATCATTATTTAAATTTATTTTTGCTCTAAATTGATGTAATCATGATCCCAGGTATGTTTGTGAGACAGATCATTGAGTTGAATGTGCTGAGGGGTGGGGTACGGATCAGGATATAATCTGCTGGGATAAATATATTTTGCCTTCTGGAACCACACAGAATAAATGCCCCTCCACTCACCCCAAATTATGACAGCAGTGTTACAGCTATCTGAAGACAGCTCCTTTCCCAAAGCCTTCAGCGTCCTCAGGTCTTTCAGCCACCCCGCATATGTCATGGTTTTTAAACTCTTCCCCAACTTAATCTTTTTCTGGACATATCCCCGAACACTCTAAGAGTGTGTCATCTGGAACTGGACAGAATTTTGGGGTCCTGAGTTCATCTTTTAAACTGCTGAGTATCTAAATGACTAACTCCATTGATTGCTTCTGGTTCTACTAGAATTCATGTTGCCAAAGCAACCAAATGAGCGGTAAAGGTATCATCCTATCAGCCCAGTTGGTATTATACGGGGCTTTTGGACTAACCTGGCCCTGCCAAGGAAGGTGCTGACCAATCTGGAGAAAAGAAATTTTGGTAGCCTAGCAATCTTTCCTGAATTGGGGCCAGAGGACCATCTGCATCAATATAATGGGGAGGGGGGAGAGTCGTGACTGATAAATGCAGATTTCTGGGCACTACCCCTAACAAATTTGTCTCCCAGCAGATGGGGTCTGGGAAATCTGCATTTTTAATAAACTCCTTTGGTGATATGTATGCACTCAAATATTTTTGTACACTTGAATATTTTTAAGCACTAGAATATTAGAAAATTCCTTCTTAAGAAAGTCCTTAGGAAATGAATCATTTTGTCCTGAAGGAGTTGATAGACCTTCAGGAGCCAATGCACTTCCCAGCCCAAGGGAGGAATTTCCAACCTATTCCTGCCGGTGTGTCTCCAACATCCCTCAGAGGAAAGGACAATTTGTTCTCCTAGCTCATTATTAGGGGTGGAGTGGGAGCAGAGATTGTTTCCTTTTGTCCTGAGGGTGACTCACGCAAGTGACCCAGGAGTGTACCCTGTGTTATGCAGCTCAGACTTGATAATCCTCGAAAGAAGGTCCAAATGGGTAGTCAGGCTCAGTGTAAGTCACACATAGGTCATAGAGGTGAACAATACATGGTACGCTTGGATGTCTAGAGAAAGATACTAAAAATAAGGTGGTGGGCACACCAAAAAATATGCATCATAATTAGTGCCGTGCATGAAATAAGTGGAGTACAGTGAGAGAAGGAATAAAAAATGAATTGGGTTTGTTTTCCTTCAAAGGCAAAGAAAAAATGTAAAGAAAACACACTAAGTCTATGGGAAACCAAAAGGCATGCAAATGCCAATGATATGTCCTGAAATATACATTTTCTGTTATATATGATTACATTTAACACATTGTGTCTTTTAGTCCTTACAATAATTCTTCTAGGTTAGATCCAATTACACCTGTTTGATAGATGAAAAAACTGAGAGCAGGAGGGTTTAAGTTATTTAATTTATTCCACAAATGTTTATGAAGCACACTCCAGGCATGGCATCATATAACCTGTACGATTAGGGTCCTATACCAGTCAGTGTCTGGCCTCTGACTTCAGGATGCAGACTTTCTGTGATCTCTAGTCAAATTGCTCAGAGCATGTGCCACAAGTATAAACGTGAAAATGTAAGTTACAATATAACTTAAATGTAAGTATAATGTACTATATAAACTAAAATATAAGAGTTATTCCCCTATAAGAACAGTATGGATTAAAAATGTCAATGTCTGTGGTTTGGAGGGCCTGAAAAGGCTTCTTACAGAAGTATAGACTTGAGACGGCTTTTAAATATTAATAGGATTTAGTGATGGTCTCAGGAATAGAGGGCATTTGCTAAGGTTATACAATGCAACCTTCATTGAGGTTTTCAATGAAGTTGAAAAATGCAAACAAACCACTAATTATACACATTAAAAATACCAGTTCACTCAAGCAAGCAACATGTGCTTGTTGAAGATTTACAAGCTGCACAACTTCTCAAGTCACTGAGCTCGGGGACTCCAAAATCATAACACCAAGCTCTTGTTAAAGAATTTACAGTCCAGGGCTTCCCGGGTGGCGCAGTGGTTAAGAATCTGCCTGCCAGTGCAGGGGACATGGGTTTGAGCCCTGGTCCGGGAAGATCCCACATGCCTCGGAGCAACTAAGCCCGTGTGCCACAACTACTGAACCTGTGCTCTAGAGCCTGTGAGCCACAACTGCTGAGCCCACGAGCCACAACTACTGAAGCCCGCACGCCTAGAGGCTGTGCTCCAGAACAAGAGAAGCCACAGAAATGAGAAGCCCGCTCACCGCAACGAAGGGTAGCCCCCGCTCGCTGCAACTAGGGAAAACCTGTGCACAGCAACGAAGACCGAACACAGCCAAACATAAATAAAATAAATAAATAAATTAAAAAAAGAATTTACAGTCCACTTGGGGAGATAAGTTATAAAATTATAAACAAAATGATTAGTGATAAGAACTAATTATGGAGTTATGTAATAGATCACTCAACTGTCTAAATCAAGGAATATGATAGCAGATGATAAGGTGATGGTTGTTTAGACAGTAAGAGGCAAAGAAATTAGAAATAAAGTAAATTTGACCTCTTGGTGATTTTGGAAGTTCCAGAAAGAAAAAACCCTGAGACAAATTAGTGTGTGTGTGTGTATGTGTGTGTACATTATTGTATTTCTCCAGGAAAGATAAACTCAAGGTTGTGTTTTAGTCTTTCTGTATCTTTTTTTTTCTTTTTTTCCCTTCTGTATCCTTTTGAAGTAAGTTACTTGCTTATACTATAAGAGGAGACTCATGTGATATTTTCCCCCTCCTCTTAAGAGTACAGATTTCTATTAATTTCCTATTTCTCAGAGCTTACTGTAGTTTTCATTTTTCTTTTGCTGAGGCTGTACATCTTAACTTCCTACTATATTCAAGGTACAATACAGAATTCTTAGAGTGGAATTTTTGTGTATTTTTATAGTTTTTTTCCTGGGCATATATTTTTAATTTTTTTATTTACTAAAATATTTGAAACACTTATGAGAACTGTTATTTGTTACACTTAGGTAGTGAGTACATGAATGTCTTATTATTGTATCACACTGTGTAATATTGTATTATATTTATCTGTACCATATATATCGCATTATACTATATTTAAAATTTTCAAAATAGAAACAAATGTTTTACCCAGTTACAGTACTCCCAAATTCTTGGCACTAGGAATACAGCTCACAGCTACAATCCAACATCCAGCATCAACAAATGAGGCAAACCCAGGATAACTTAAGTCCAACACAGCAAGAAGGAGGAGGGTGGAAAAGATTAGCTTGGGCTGACAGATACAAAACTGTTTTAATATAGAGGAGAAGGCAAAGCTCTAACTTCAGTTTTACGAAATCAAATTGTGATACAGGTAAAACGCACCACCCAGAGAACAAAAAAAGAAATGGTATAATTCCACATTTTTCACTATCCCTCTTCTCTACCTCCCTCTAAGTCTTCCAAACACACAAGGTATTTATATCTCAAGTTAAGAAAAGGTCTTAGGAGCTCAAGAAATGAAGTGACTGGCTCGTTGCATAATAGTTTGGGGGCACAGGCTTCCTGGGAGTCACTCTCAAATCATAGCACATAAGTTCTCCAGTTGGACCTGGACTTCCATCAGAATAGTTGATGGAAGTGTTTCCATTTTTGAAAGTTTTGTGTTTGGAAGACAGTGAATTTTTTTTTAATGGACTTTGTTTTCTAGAACAGATTTAGAGGTTTACAGAAAAACTGAGATGATGATACAGGGCGTTTCCATATACCTAGCACCCCGTTTCCCCTATTTTTTTATTGAGGCAACATTGGTTTATAACATTATATGTTTCATGTGTACAACATTATATTTCAACTTCTGTATACATTTTCCACCCATCATGTTAACAATTGACTTTCTTTACCCATTTTGCCTTCCCCCTCCCACCTCTCCCACCCTGGTAACCACTACTCTTTTCTCTGTGTCTATGTGTTTGTTTTTGTTTGTTCATTTATTTATTTATTTGTTTTATATTTCACATATGAATGAAATCATATGGTATTTGTCTTTCTCCATCTGATTTATTTCACTTTGCATAATATTTTCAAGGTCCATCCACGTTTTTGCAAATGGCAAGATTTTATCTTTTTTATCACTGAGTAGTATTCTACTGTGTGTGTGTGTGTGTGTGTGTGTGTGTGTGTGTGTGTACTAACTACATCTTCTGTATTCATTTATCCATGGACACTTAAGTTGTTTCCATCTCTTGGCTATTGTAAACAATGCTGCAATGAACATAGGGGTGTGTATGTTGTTTTGAACTAGTGTTTTTGTATTCTTCAGATAAATACCCAGAGGTGGATATTAATTGGCTGGATCATATGGCAGTTCTATTCTTAATTTTTTGAGGAATCTCCATACTGTTTTCCACAGTGGCTGTACCAATTTACAATCCCAGCAATAGTGTAAAAGTGTGCTTTTTTCTCCACATTCTCTCCAACATTTTTTATTTCTATTCTTTTTGATAATAGCCTTTATAATTCTAATTATAGATTTGATTTGCATTTCCCTAATACAGTAACATCTTTGAACATCTTTTGAACATCTTTTCATGTGCCTGTTGGCCATCTGTATGTCTTCTTTAGAAAAATGTCTATTCAAATCTTCTGCCCATTTTTAATTGGGTTGTTTGTTTTTTTGTTATTAAGCTGTCTGAATTCTTTACATAGTTGAATATTAACCCCTTACTGGATATATGATGTGCAAATATCTTCTCCCATTCAGTAGGTTGTCTTTTCATTTTGTTGATAGTTTCCTTTGCTGTGCAGAAGCTTTTTAGTTTGATATAGTTCCATTTGTTTAGTTTTGCTTTTGTTTCCCTTGCCTGAGGAGACAGATCCAAAAAAATATTTCTCCTTTATATCTGAATGATAACTTTGCTGGATAGAGTATTCTCGGCAGACAGTTCTTATCTTTCAGTATTTTAAGTATGTCATTCCACTGTCTCCTGGCCTGTAAAGTTTCTGCTGAGAAGTCTGCTGATTGCCTAATGGGGTTTCCTTTGCAGGTTACTGCCTTTTTTCCCTGTCTGCCTTCAAAATTCTTTCTTTGTCATTGACTTTTGATAGTTTTAACATAATGTGTTTTTGAGAAAGCCTTTTTTGTTGAGGTAATTAGGTGTTCCCTTAGCTTCATGGACTTGTATATGTTCCTTCCCCAGACTTGGGGAGTTCTCAGCTATTATTTATTTACATAAACTCTCTGCTTCCTTCTCCCTCTCTTCTCTTTCTGGGATACCCATTATCCTTATGTTTCCCTTCCTCATAGAGTTGGATAGTCCTCATAGAATTTCTTCCTTTTTTTAGATCTTAGTTCTCTCTTCTCTTCTACTTATATCATTTCTAAATTTCTATCTTTGAGCTCACTAATTCTCTCTTTCATATGGTCTGTTCTATTTCCAGTGCTTTCTAATGTGTTCTGTATTTCATTATTGAGTTCTTTAACTCCAGATTTTCTGTTTAGTTCTTTTTTAGAGTTTAAATCTCTTTAGTAAAGTAGTCCATCTGTTTATTAATTTTATTTCTGAGATCATTGAACTGCCTCTGAGTTTTCTTATAGCTCATTGAGTTTCTTCATGACAGCTATTTTGAATTCTCTATCAGTTAGATTGCAGTATTCCATGACTTTAAGTATGGTTTCTGGAGAATTATCATTTTCTTTTTGTGATACTATTTTGCATGGTTTTTCATGGTACTTGATGGGTTGTTCCTCTGCTGGTGCATTTGGAGTAGCAAACACCATTCACCTTTAGGTAGAGCTTTTTTTTTTTTACTAGATTCTAACAATTCAAGTTTAGTAATTGAGGCCTTTATTTGTTTTTCAGTAAGTGGCACTATAGCACATGTTTCTTGTTCCTCTTACATGAGCTGCCTCTGGCTATACAGGCATACCTCTGAGATATTGTGGGTTCGGTGCCAGACTACTGATGAAACAAATATTGCAATAAAGCAAGTCACATGAATTTTTTGGTTTCCCAGTGCATATAAAATTTATGTTTACTCTGTAGTGTAGTCTGTTAGGCGTGTAATAGCATTATGTCTAAAAAACAATGTACATACCTTAATTTTAAAAATACTTTGTTGCTAAAAAATGCTAACCATCATCTGACAATGCAGGGTTACCACAAACCTTCAACTTTAAAAAAACACAATAAAGCAAAGCACAATAAACAAGGTATGCCTGTATTTGAGAATCAGTGCTTTCCACCCTCCATTGCCTCTGCCAGAGGTGTCACCTATACCCTCGTTGTTGTTGCTTGTGCCTCTGGGCTCAGTTGCTGGTGCCTTGCTGCTGTTGGTTTCGCTGTTGTTACTGGTGTTGCCACCTGGGGCATAAGGATAGCATGTGTCTCTGCCATGTCCAGGGTCACCTGGGTGGTGGGCTCCACAACCATGGGGGGAGGGGTGGGATGAGGGGAGGAGCTGGGGTTGTGGATGTCTCTACTGTGTCTGGGGTTGCTGGGTTCACAGGCACTGCCACTGTAGGCAAGAGGCCCAGAGTCTCAGTTACCTTCACGGCTGGAGGGAGAGGGCCAAGGGCCACACTGCCACAGCTGCCCAGTTTCCTGTGGCCATGACATCAGAGTTGTGTATGCTGCCTTCCCTGCGGCTGCCAGATCCTTTGGGGCTGCTGGCTCAGCCACTGTGACTGGGGGTCCAGGATCACAGGCACTGCCTCCACTGTTCCCCTGGTTTCGTCCCTTCTATATGTTCCGGTCTCCCCACCTTTAGATGTACAGATGTGTAACTCTCTGGCGTCCTGGTGTGTTAGAAAGAGAAACCATCATTGAATTAAGGATGTTTTACTGGTTGTAGATTGATGGGGAGAGACAAAGGGAGTATTTCATGCCACTGTAATGCTGACCTCTCTCTCTCTTCTATTATTAATATCTTATATAAGATGGTACATTTGTTACAATTAATGAAGCAACATTCATACATTATTATTAACTAACGTCCACCTTTCATTCAGGTTCCTTTAGTTTTTACCCAATGTTTATATTCTGTTCCAGTTTCCCATCTAAGATACCACATTACATTTAGTCATATGTCTCCATTGGCTCTTTTTGGCTGTGGCAGTTTCTCAGAGTTTTCTTTGTTTTCTTGATGGTTTTGAGAACTATTACTCAAGTATGATACCTCTCAGTTGGGATTTGTCTGATGTTGTCTCAAGATTAGACTGGGGCTATGAGCTAGGGAAAGGAAGATCACATAGGTAAAGTGTCATTTTTATCACATTGTACCAAGGTTACACACTGTCAATATGCTTAATGACCTTTAGGCTGACCTTGATCATGTGGCTAAGATAGTGTTTGTCCAGTTTCTCCACTGTAACTTTCCCCTCCATTTCCATATCCTACTCTTTGGAAGGAAGTCACCCTAAACAGCTCACACATAGAGATTAGGGAGTATCTGCATCAATTATTTGGAATTTTTCTGCATGGGAGACTTGTCTCTTCTCCCTTCTTTGTTAATTTAGTCAATCATTTGTTTATATCAGTATGGACTTGTGGATATTTATTTTATACTTTGGGTTATAATCCAATACTATGTTATTTTGTTGCTCAGGTTGTTCCAGCTTCGGCCATGGAGAGCTCTTTCGGTTGGTTCCCTGTGGTCATATATTCTTATGTAAGTATGACTATCTTATTTGGTATTTAGAACATTGTATACGTCATTTAAATTTAAAAAAATTTGTTCTAATTAGAAAAGTAAGATATATTTATGAGAGATAATTTTAACAATACAAAGTGCATAGGAAGCTAATCACACAGAATACAGTACTCAGAGTTAAAAGTTTTAGCATATAACTTTATATGTTTATATGCATATTTAGAGATCTTACTGATAACTTAAGCTTACTTAACACATTCTTTGGCCCTCAGAAGAATACAATATGGAAAACTTCTTCATGAAAGAGAATATTTGTCTCGGAATAGTTTACTAGTTTCTTCCCAATTAAAAAAGGAAATAGAATGATAAAGGACTCAAATCAATGTAACTTTTTTGTCATAAAAATAATTTTGCAAGTTCCTTGGCAATTAAAATTATGAGCTTCTTCTTTGTAATTCATACAGACCAGTACCTGAGGTTATATATAGAACTAAGCCATTGTTGGTATAGAGCTACTTAATAGACTATTACCACTAGGATTATTATAAGTTATACTCAAAAAATGTTGAGGGATTCAAACTAATTAATGGAATGAAGAATGTGGTGCCAGAAACACATTTTCAGTACTGAGAATAAAGTAGAAATAGAAAAGAAACTTCCAAACACTGCTAGTGCTACATTTCAGCTCTTTATCCACTATATTTTATTAATACGTTTAATTTAGTCATGTGCGATATTACTTTGATTCCAATCGTACTGGTTAACTTATTAAAGTAAAAATTTAGAAACCTAGTTTTCTTTAAGACTTTATACATCTTTTGTCAATCTTGTATATTTACTAATTGAGTACAGGTTATGTAAAACAAGAACTATTATTTCTGGGAGAGGCTTTGATTAACGTTGGATAACCTCATTTCAAACATATTAAATTATCTACAAACTTAGTAAATTAAATTATGTAGCATTTTAAATGCATTTATAATTTTTATATTCAATTTTCTTGTTAAATACTTCAAAATTTGCACTAGGTTTTGGTTTCTGGGTTGACAATTGATAACTTGAATACAATTATGTATCAGTCAAAAGCTTGGGACCAGGATGAAGAATTGGAGGCTACATAATTCTAAGATGAGTCTTCCTGAGCCACAGACAGAAACACTAACACCCTCCCCCTCCACCCACCTACACACACATTCTTTTTGAGTTTTTATGAAGGCAATGGGATATTCCAAGTTAATACTCATTTTATGAGATTAGTTTTAAAACCCTGACCTCTGGGTTCTTTCAAATTTGTCACATGATATGGTTAGATGATACTCTATAACCCCTTCCTAGGTTGTTTTATTAATTAATTGGATGAAATAAATCTATAAATCTATTTAGTGTTTGAGTATATTAACCACAACTCTAAAGTCATTTTAATGACAAATATTTGTCATCTTCTCCTTTTATTCACTCTTTCAAATCATTTTTTTCACCTCTACATTCTGAATTTTTCCTTTCCCATTAAATTGATTTGATTTTTTTTCATTGTAATTAGAGTATCTTAAATTGAATGTGCATTATTAACCTCCTCTGCCCTATGAAATTTTTTGTAAAATAGCTACTTTTCACTCGTGTCCATGAATATATGTTGTTGTCGTTGAATCACAAAAAGAACTGATAATCTCTCTCATGTGGTTAGAGCTGTGTTTCTCCTGGGGAATTTGTAACATCTGATTTAAATCTGACAGAATTCTGCCTCTAGACCACCTTCAGATTCAAAACTGTAATGTAGATTCCTGCCTACCTGCCCTGCAAATTGCAGGCATGCCAGCCCCATGATTGCATGAGCCAATCCCTTAAAACTCTCTCTCTCTTATTATATAGATCTTGGTTGGTTCTGTTTCTGTGGAGAACTATGTATGACAAATACAAATCTTTTGTTTTGTTTTGTTTATTGTTTTGTTTAGGATATGAGGTGTGCTGTAGAAATGACTCTATATGATTGCTAAGGCTAGGTTATAAAGGCGATGGAACTTCTGCTTGCTTCTTTTGGTGTGCTTGCTGTTGAGAACCAGTGACCATGCTGTGAGGCAGGTAAATCAAAACACTGCATGTTGGTGTTCTGACCAAAGTCCAGCTGAGATCCCAGGTGGTAGCCAACCTCGACCACCAGACACAGGAGGGAGAGAGGCAGGGAGCGAGTGAGCCATCTTGCGGTTCCAGCCCTCAGCCACTGAACTGCACTAGTTTACACCGCAGGGAACAGAAAGACACTACTCAACTCTCCCCAGCCCCAAGCTCCACCTAAGTTGTAGATTTGTAAGCAAACAAAATGATTATTGCTGTCTTAAGCCATTAATTTTAGGGTGGATTGTAAACAACAATTGATAACTGAAACACCTTGTCTGTGAACATGTGGATCAGCTTAGACTACGTTTTACTACAGGAACAACTCCCCCAAATCCCAGAGACTTAATAACAGCAAAAGTTTACTTCTCACTCATTTCACTTGTCCATTGTGGGTCAGCTGCAGTTCTACTCTGAATAATCCTTGCTCTGGACCCAGATGAAAGAGCAGCCTCCATCTGCAGCATAATGATGCCGTAGTAAAGGGCGAAAGGAAATAAAGGATCCACACTAGGGCTCTTAAAGCTGCTACTCAGAAGAGGCACACATTTCCACTCACACGTCATTGGGCAAAGAAATCACGTGGCCCAGACGGACAACATTTCAAATGGGGCAGGAAAGGATGATCCTCTTGCAAGAAGGAGCAGAAGTTGTATATCCAGCCACACTGGGGCCTGCATGCATCACCCTTTCACAGGGAGGAGTGGGGAACACTCTGGACAATGATGTGATCTGCCAAAGTGAACATCCTTATGTAGGAGAAAGAACAGTAAAGAGTCAATGGTTGGACACTTTCTAAATCTAGTTTCCAAAAAAACATTGCTCAAATGTCAACACATTTCTTAAAATGTTGCCCACTATTCCAACCAGAGTGTAAGATTGTTTCCCTGTTCTCATAGCACTTAGTATTTCCCTCCTCAATATTTATCATACTCCTGTAATTACTCCATACTGGTGGGCAGGTGGTCACACAATGAGTTTAACCTGAAGGCTTTCTCTAAAAGACGGTGAGGAATTATTGAGGATTTGTGAGCAGAAGAGCAAAGCAATCTGCCTTATATTTTAGAAAGACTGATCTGGGGACTTCCCTGGTGGTCCAGTGGTAAAGAATCTGCCTTCCAGTGCAGGGGACTTGGGTTCGATCCCTGGATGGGAAACTAAGATCCCACATGCCGCGGGACAACTAAGTCTGCATGCCACCACTTGTTGAGCTCGCGCACCTCAACGAGAGAGCCTGTGTGCTGCAAACTACAGAGCCCATGCACCCTGGAGCCCTCACACCACAACTAGAGAGAGAAAACCTCACTCCACAACCAGAGAGAAGCCCGAGCACTGCAACGAAGAGAGCACGCGCCGTAACAGAAGATCCTGCATGCCTCAACGAAGATCCCGTGTGCCTCAACTAAGACCCGATGCAGCCAAAAAAAAAAAATAAGGAAAATTTTTAAATGAAATAAATAAATATTAAAAACACAGTGTTAAAAAAAAAAGAAAGACTGATCTGGTGGCAATTTTGAAAATGGGTTCAAGTAGGGTGAGACTGGAGGCTGGCTAACCAGCAACTCTGAGGATTTTGTCTAGAAGTGTGGTGAGTAGAGGCTGAATAAGTTGAAAATGGGACAAAGATCAAGGACATGGTTAAAAAAATATTAACAAGTTCCATTGACTAGCATGGGAGATAGATAGGATGTGGGAAGTGAGCGAGAAAAAGATGAGGATGCTTGAGTTTTAAAGGTTAAACGATTTCTCCTTAAGACAGAACAGCTGGAATGTTTCCTTTCTAGTGTTATCATTTCCGACTTTTCCAGAGAGCCTGATCTGCAAAAGTCTTCCAGGAACTTATGTTCAAGGCATGAGTTTTCTACTAGTTCATCAATGTTTGTGTCATAGGTCTTAGATATTTCTTGCTCAAAATCTACATGAAAAAAATTCTTACACCAAGAAAGGAAGTAATGGCAATAAAATTTAGACCTGAACTCTGCTGAAATGTGTCTCTGAGAATTCCTGGTAAGGAAGGATGTGAAGCCATCAGAAATGACGCTGTCTATTGCTCCATGACAAGTCATGAAAAGACACAGAGGGTTGCTCAGCAGGCATATCTGTCTACTTGGATGTTCTCCAGTTGAGTGGCAAGGAGAAACGATCCTTTGAGGAAAGAGGAGGGAGAGAGGATTTATCTGCCTAGATTCCTCCCAATGGATGTTTTCCAATGGTCAAAATTTTCCCCACAAGGAGAAATGCCCCGTACTTCTGGGTTGTGTCATCTAGTCTTTTCAGTAACCTCTTGGGATGCTAGATTCCAAACCCTGATATGTGGCGTTCTGTCTAAACCCAGAAATGATGATCAGAACCAGAAATGCCAAGACCGCGGGTGGTCGGTCAAGGCTGAGTCAACACACTCAGTGTGAGTTACTGGGTGGCCTTAGGTGGCAGATGACAGGGATAAGCCGAGTTTAGGGGACTGTACTTGATAGGTGGAGTAGTAGTTGGGGCCCTGGGAGATAGGTGGAGTTGAAGGAATCTGAAAGGGCGCAGAAGATTTGTGTTCCATACATAACCTATTCTTCTTCTCTATGTCATTGCTGCACACTAAGTGCTCTGTTCACATCATCTAATCTTTTTAACCTTATAGACATTTTATAGGCGAGGAAATTAAGATTCAGAGAGGTTACATGTGTTGGCCAAGGCCACACTGCTAGAAATGCAGAACGATTGGGAAGGAATTTACGGGTCACAGTACTAAATTGGCAGGCTTGGAGGAAAGTCTCCTGCACTTGACCGTCAGCATCGTGAAGCTGAGACCTCGTCTGTCTGTTGCCACAGATGGTATGCATTCAGTTAGCATTGCTTAAATGAATTTAATAAACAAGACACTCCATTACTAGAAAAAGTATTATATTTGCAATTCTTTCTCCTTAACTTTCCTATTATGTAATTTTTCAAAATCATAGGATTCTGGGCCCCTTTTGAATGCTGAAAAATATAGTTTAGAAGAAAAAAAAAAGAGAGCCTTAATTATATACAACGTGAATTTTCATTGGTAGGAATACTTCTCTCACCTACAGTATATTATTTATGGAAAAGTGCTCACCTAGAGCAGAATGGAATCTCCATCTCATCATTTAGAAACAAATTGTTAAATTTTAACAATATACCAGTGGATTTTTTTTATCTCAAATGTTATATTTTAAGCATGTCACCTTAACTCTTATATAGTAATCAGTCATCAACAGTATAAAAGCCTTTGAAGCACAACACTTAGTAAGTTATTAAGATCCCATAGCTTTGAAAGTCCATAATATTACAGATATTTGGGGTTTTCCTTCTTTGCCAGCTATAATTAAGTTTTTGTTTGATGAGAGTTTGGTGAAAATTGAATATGGAAACATTATTTAATAACACAGCATCTTGAATAGTATATATGTCTGCCAATGACATATATATTCTGAGTCTAATATCAAGAAAGAAGAGGGAGATAAAGTATAAAATGTGGTTTGCAGTTACATGGCTTTTTTTTTCTCACGAATGTAAAAACTGATCCTAATATTTATATGGAAATGCAAGAGACCTCAAATAGCCAAAGCAATCTTGAAAAAAAAGAATAAAGCTAGAACACTCATATTTTCTTGTTTCAAAACGTCCTGGCATAAGGATAGATATATGGATTGATGGAGTAGAATTAAGAGTTCATATATAAACCCTTATATTTATCGTCAATTGATTTTTGACAAGGGTGCCAAGGCAGCTCAATGGGGAAAGAAGTCTCCTCAACAAATGGTTCTGGGACAACTGGGTATCCACATGCCAATAAATCAAGTTGGGCACCTATCTCACACCATATAACAAAATTATCTTGAAATAGACATAAACCTAAAGGTATAAAACTATGAAATTGTTAGAGGAAAACATAAGAATAAATCTGTGACGTTGGGTTAAACAATGGGTTCTTAGATATAATACCAAAAGCACAAGTGACAAGATAAGAAGATAGATAAAGTGGACTGTATTAAAATTAAAAAGTTTTGGACTGCAAATGATATCATTAAGAAAGTGAAAAGGCAACCAAAGAACAGGAGAAATATTGCAAATCATATATCTGATAAGTGACTTGTATCCAGAATATATAAAGAACACCAACAATTCAGTAATAAAAAAGACAAATAAGCCAAAAAATGGGTAATGGATATGAATAGGCATATCTCCACAGAGGATGTACAAATGGCCTATAGGTTCATAAATTATAAGTCGACATCGTTAGTCATTACTGAGTTGCAAATCAAAACTACAGTGCGATATCATTTCACATCCCCGTGGGATGGCTATAATCAAAAAGACAGACAGTAACAAGTAATAGGGATGATGTGGAGAAATTGGAGCCCACATTCATTGCAGCTGGAAATGTAAAGTGGCATAGCCACTTTGCAGAAAAGTTTGACAGTTCATCAAAATGTAAACCATAGAGTTACCATATGATCCAGCAATTCTAGGTATATACCCAAGAGAAATAACAACATATGTCCACACAAAAACTAGTACACGAATGTGCATAGCAGCATTATTTATAATAGCCAAGAAGTTTAAGCCACCCAAATATCCATCAACTGATAAATTGTGATACATCTATACAATGTATATTTTATACAGTATTCACCTGTAAAAAGGAGTGAAGTACTGGTACATAGTATAACATGGATGAACCTTGAAAATATTATGCTAAGTGGAAAAAAGCCAGTCACAAAAGGCAACATATTGCATGATTCCATTGACATCCAAGGTCCAGAATATAGAGACAGAAAGTAGATTAGTGGTTACCTGGGGCTGGAGGTGGGGAAATGTGGACTCATTGGTAATGGGTATGGGCTTTTTTTGGTGAGGTGATGAAAATGTTCTAAATTTAGATTATAGTGATGGCTGCACAATTCCATGAATATACTAAAAACTACTGAACTACACACTTTACTTTTTTTAACATCTTTATTGGAGTATAATTGCTTTACAATGGTGTGTTAGTTTCTGCTTTATAACAAAGTGAATCAGCTATAGATATACATATATCCCCATATCTCCTCCTTCTTGCGTCTACCTCCCACCCTCCCTGAACTATACACTTTAAATGGGTGAATTGTACAGGGGTGTTGAGGAGGTGGAGGGAACATTTAACTTCTCTGAGCTTCAGTTTCGTCATTTGTAAAATATTTAGTCCATAGGTTTTTGTTGGAGTGAAGTGATGCCTGACGAGCATCTGCCCCTTGAGAAGTGCATGGCAATCAATATTCTTCAAGGAGGTGATTTGTAACCCATTTTCAACGTGGATTTTAGAGAAGATGATGAACAGAATGGGCTGTTTCCTAGACAAATTTACACGCAACCTCAATTTAATACATAATTTTAGAGGATTCAAGGCTCCTTGAAGCCCACCTACAGGTCCTCTAGGTCAGTATGTCTCAGGGGGTCTTCACTGGAATTCACTAATGGAGAACCATGTTAGGAATTCAGATGTCAGCTCTGCTCCTCTGCATTAGAATCTACACATGAGAACAGTCCTCTACGTTTTAAACTTACCCCACAAGGTGATTCATGTGCCCTCATTACCATACAGGTTAAATGACCACAGTCAAAATGTCCTGCCTGACATTTTGGGTTATTCGCAGGAATAAGGGAATGCAGCCCATGTGCACTCAGAATGTGCTTTTATGTGATTGGCTTGTCTTTCCCACAAGACAGCAAGCTTCCGAGTACTGGAGACTCTGCCCAGTAGCCTCTTCACATACCCAGACAGCAAAGGTGCTGTGACATGAGTGAGTTCATCACAAAGGAGGTTCACTGCCTGGTGTTACAGGAAAATTAGCCCCGTGTGATGGCTTCAATTAGGGTCCAGCAGACACCGTCATTATTTGAGTTTGTAATAACTATTTTGCAATCCAATTCTCAGAAAAATAAAACATCTGAGATTTCCTAAGTTTCTCTATGAACATCAAATAGCTCCTTATTTAGTAAAAGTTACAAAGTCAAAGATACAAAATCAGCAGAGATTAAACCAGTTTTGATTTGATTGTGCTTAAACCTAACTTTCAACAAATGTGTATGTACCTTATCTGCATAGGAAATGCCTTAAAAAATGACTTTTGTTTTATATATGTGTGTATGCGTGTGTGTGCAAAAGAATAATCCCACATAATTCCAATGCTCACTGCCCGGAGATAATCATGTTTTAATTTTTCATGAATATCTGTTCATATCTATATAGAGATACATTTAGATATGGAAGAATACACAGTTTGACATCATTTCCTTGAGAAGCCCTTCCCTAATCTTCTAGCCCCATCCCAGTCTAGATTAGGTTTCCCTGTTACACCAATTCATAGCACCTGTACTTTTTCTTGATATCCCTCATTAGAGAAGAAATTATTTAGTTAATTAGTATAGATGTTTTCTGCTATATATTTCCACCATGAGATAAACTCAAGAATATATATATATATTCCTGAAATATATATATTTCTTGAGTTAACAAAGGGTAATATTAAAGGTCTGTGTGTATGTGTGTGCTTCTAAAGCCAGTTAGCTGCCATCTCAAACATTTTGTCAAGAGCAATCATGAAAGCATCACTTGGAAACAAAGAATGCTACTATAGCTCTCATTAGGAACCACTGCATTTGATAGACTTGAAACAGAATAGGGAATTCACACATACACACACACACACACTCTCTCTCTCACACACACACACACACACAGAGTTTGTGAAAAGCGGTATGAGGCACAGAGGATACCTGGCTGAATTGAGCCTGGCCTGGTCATCTTTGCTGAGTGTCACTGAGAGCCTTCTCTAGGTGGGGGCAGGCACCCTCTCATCTAACTCTAAATCTTATGTCAGACCCATGTTGGTTTTCAATGAAAGTTCATTAGGCTTCTGGTGAGGGTATGACTAAGAGTTCCTGCAAATGACACTGCTCATTATTTTAGAACTTTCTCTAGAGTATAAAAACTCAGTCTCAGGTGTCAGCAGAAAGATGTATAAATTTGTACAAAGCTTTATCTTCTTAAAGCCTCAGTTTCTTCATCCTTAAAATGGGTGTAATAATACCTACCTCAAAGTCTGGGAATAAAATGCATTGATGGAGTTAAAACTGAAAAGGATTCTTGAGGGGCCCATTGATATTTCTCCATAAATAGAAGAGTAAGACTACCTCAAAGCTCTCCACATCTGAGACCCTCCATCCTCACTCCCTGCAGGAAAACATCTCACTAAACTTCCCTACTGAAACATTTGCTCTTATTGACAGTAAGGGCAGAAATTGAGGTAAGGCTATGAAATGATCTATCAAAGCTATTACCATTGCCACCTGTATTCCGGATTTTTAAAAAAAATTTTTACTGGAGTATAGTTGATTTAGAATGTTGTGTTAGTTTCAGGTGTTATTCTAGATCTTTATCCAAAGAAAACTCGCCCTAGAAAATAGAAGTCTGACATCATTGTATATGTCACCTTCTGAAGCTGAAGAAATCAGAAAAGCCTTTGATTGTTACTATCAGATAAGAACTAGCTGGCATTACACTTCCTTTTCTGACTGTGCAGAATTAAAATCTGCAGCTTCACTTAAATGTTTTTGGAAACACTGTTTCATGAAAGAAGCTGGACATAAAAGACCACATATTATATGTTTCCATTTATATGAAATGTCCAGAAAAGTTAAACCCTTAGAGACAGAAAGCAGATTGGTGGTTTCCAGGGGCTGGAGTAAGGAGAGGGGGAGAAGTGACCCCTTAATGGAGACAAGGTTTTCTTTGGGAGTGATGAAACTGTTTTGGAACTAGATAGAGGCGGTGCTTGCACAACACTGCAAATATACTAGATGCCACTGAACTGTACACTTTCAAGTGGGTAATCTTATGTGAATTTCATCTCAATTAAAAACAAGAAGAGAGGGGTGAAGAAAGGGACTTTCCAAATGTGTTCTTAAGGAAGTCCTGTCTCAGTGAAAAGATGACTAAGGTGTGAGGCATAGGTCAATCCCTAGAAAAGTTGGCAGAGTGAAGAAAGTGCCCAAGGGCATAGTGTACTCTGCACAAGGACTCGGCAGGATGGGGTGTAGAAAGTGCTGTGTTGAGATCCCCCCTCATTTACTGATTCAGGGTTCCACCAATTCAACAAATGGTCTTTACAAAGACCAAGTGCAATCAAGTCCACTTATTGTTAACTGTGTGTCTCCTCTGGTTAGAATCTCAGCTCCACAAATAGCAGAGTCTTTGGATATTTTATTAACATTTGAGTGAAAGGCTTAAAATGGTGCCTGGCTCAAAAACAGTTGCTCAACAAGGATTTTCCAGAAGACTAAAAATTCTGTAGTTCTGTTTAAGCACCTTCCTTTCTGTAGCAGTGTGAAGTCTGAACAAGGTCCAAGTGAAGCAAATTTCTATAGCCCTTTCGGAAAACTTTGCTATCTCCTGTTGCCTAAGATGAAACTAGAAACACCCACGTCCAGGTGCTGGGGTTGTCACGTCTGAACTATCCCACCCTAGCCCCGCACCCAAGGGGCCAGACCGCATAGCTCTCCTGCTCTGTTCATCCTTTGAGTGGGACCTTCTCTGCTGGGGCAACAGCCCACTGGAGGAGCACCCTTGGAAAGAGTATGGGGGGCCGAGGCTTTACGTAGAAATTGTGAAAATGCTGCCAGTACTGGTCAAAAAATCCTGGTGGTCTGTGATAGTCATAGTGACAGAGAACTCCAGGAGATTCCTGAAACTTCATTGCTAAACTTCCTGCACATCTGCTTCTTTCGGCAGGGTGAAGCCCATGACCCAGCCATTATTACCAGAAGGCACTGGGTCACTTATTTGGAAGCAAAGATAAGCCCATGGGAGTCCAAAAGCAAAGCTAAGACAATGCTGTTAAGTCTGTCAAGTCCTGTTACCCAAATATGCCCATAAATGAGGTAAAGCTTTTAGGGATGCTCTACAGACTGTCCTAGATCTGATTATCACACAATAAATATTTCCAAATACTTGCCGTGAACATGAAAGGATGAACAAAATACACGTTTCTGCTTTGATTAGTTCATCTATGAGGAGAGGGGATTTCATAAAATTTTATTCAAAATAGAAAATAATAACTGCCATTACAAAGGAAGTTAAGAATAACTTCTGTGCCTTAATCTCTCTCTTTCTACTGGTATGTATTTGTATAATGTGGTTTCTTAAATTATGGTCCAAGGGCCTTCAGCATGATGATGATCAAGGGTGCTTGGTAACATGCACATTCCCAGGCACGACCCTGGATCTACTGAACATCTCTGGGAGCAAGACCTGGGAAATATGCAGTTTAAAAATTTCCTCGGGTTATTCTTATGCACATTAATGGTTAACAACTCGTTCCATAGTACATTATAATTTATTACACTTGCCCATGTATTTCCTTCTTGTTCCTCTGAAAGTCACAAGAAGGGCAAGCCAGATGTGTCTTTCATCTTCTAGATGAGGAAACAGAAACTTGGAGATGTTCAATTCAAGGTCGTAAGTTAGTTTGTGGCAGAGCCAGAAATTGAACTTGGATTTGCCTGATTCTAGACTGAATCTTGACCTACTACTCCAGGCTGTGCTTCGCCTCTACTAGGAAAAAAAAAAAAAAAAAAAATCAAAATATGAGATGACTGGGATATGTTTTGGTAGGGATAAGTCTTTTATACAAGCAGGGCAGTTAGTACTAGGAGAAACAGTGCCATCTTGTGGCCAACTGAAAGCAAAGTGTAGCCTTGTTATTTATTTTTTAAATTTATTTTTATTAATTAATTAATTTATTTATTTATTGGCTGCGTTGGGTCTTCGTTGCTGCACACTGGCTTTCTCTAGTTGCAGCAAGCAGGGGCTACCCTGCGTTGTGGTGTGTGGGCTTCTCATTGCAGTGGCTTGTTGCGGAGCACGGGCTCTAGGCACGTGGGCTTCAGTAGTTGTGGTGCACCAGCTCAGTGGCTGTGGCTCGCGGGCTCTAGAGCGCAGGCTCAGTATTTGTGGCTCACCGGTTTAGTTGCTCCGTGGCATGTGGGATCTTCCCGGACCAGCGATCAAACCTGTGTCCCCTGCGTTGGCAGGAGGATTCTTAACCACTGCGCCCCCAGGGAAGTCCCTAGCCTTGTCACTGAACAGGGAACATTTCCTCTTGCCGACCTTGGTGCACCTTTCATTGATGGATATGTGTTGAGCCATCCTCACTCTCCACTGATGCATTTGAAGGACCAGCTGACTAGTCCTTTGAACTTTGGCCTTTAATTTTGTAGTTGAGATTTTTTCCTCCTAGCTGAAGTTAGCTTGTTCATCTAGGGCAGACGCCACAAGATCATTAGGGCCATATGCACAGTAGATCCAAGGTACCCTGATGAAATATTTTCTGGGGCCAACATGTCCTGGATCTCTAGATCCTTAGTCTTTTTTTTTAATTTAAAAATATTTTTTGGCCATGGTTACATAACCTTCCCAATGAAACCAATGTGAAAGAGAGAGAGAGAAAGAAGGGAAAGCGCACAGCAAAAGCATGGGATGGAGGAAAAGAAGAACAAACATGGGGAAGACAAGTCAAAGAGAGGAGAGGGCAAGAGAGAGGTGATTTCATGCCGGTGCTATAGAAGAGGGTGAAGAGGAGAAAGCTGAGAAAACGGGGTGAGCAGGAGGGAAAGGAGAGGGTCTGCTTTCTTGGTTCGGTGGCCACCGGTGTCAGCCAGCCTCCGTGTTTCTGGGTTAGTGGCTCCAATAGGAGCTGACAGTTGATGACTGGAGACGTCTCACAAGGCAGCTAATATTACCAACTAGATTCGTCTCCTCTCATTAAAAAAAAAAGATTACTGTTGATATCAGGAAGTTAATCTCTCCCTTCAAACATTCTCATGGAAAAAAAGAAGAAAGAGCTTGGTCTTAGCTTCATCAATGTAAGTATTACCAGACAGACGCTTGCTTGGTGGCTAGAAATTAAACATAGGACTTCTAAGCAAAACCTGCAGAAGTCTCCTGATGTTCACTGGGTTTCATAGTAAACTGATCTCTTCTACTTTAAGAATGTAAGGTAATTACTCCCACCATAGCAATATCAAGCTACCAACAGTTTAACAGTTGGCTTACAAAATTCCTGAGTGTTGAACAATTGACTCTTGTGAGCTGGTACAAGCAGGCTTGGCCGTACCACTGAGCCATGCCTTTGGACTGCCTGTGCTAGAAGGTACTACATTTTTCTATTGTCAGTTTGAGTTGGGTACCCAAAACATCCTAGCACTCCTACCCAGAACCCCCTTTCACCCTCTTAACAAGAGTCCTCCTCCCAACTACATATTTGGAAACTCAGGGGAACCTGATCCTACCCCAGGCTCAAAGAATGAGGCATGTGGATTTAGCCAACCAGCACATCTTACCCCTCTACATAACTGTTGTTTTTTCTGGATGTTGTGATACACAGGTAGGTCCTGGCAGCTTGTCACTATCAGTCCCACAAGTAGATCCATATGAAGAGGGTCAATCCAAGAGAATCACAAGGAATCATGACTGGAGGCACTGGATTGGGTTAGTGCTTCTGAACCCTATCTCTGAACTTCTAGTAAAATATGCCAATCAATTTACATTTTGCTTAAGCATCTCAGTTGGATTTTTTATTACTATCTTCCAAGGTATAGAGTCAGGCACCATGGTATATACTTCATATACATTTTATTTAGTCCCCATAAAAACTCCAACATATTGAAACAATGTTCCCATTTTATAGATGGGGAAACTAAGGCTCAAAGAGATTAAAACATGTGTTTCTACCCTTAAGGAGAAATAAATATTTAATCCCAGATCTGTAGGACTCTAGATTCATCACTATAATAAACCTCAGGTCCACTTGGGAAACCCTACAGTCTCTGTTCTTCTCTCTTGATTTCTATGAAAGGGCTCTATGTAACTGAAAACAATTTGAGTGTCAGTTGTAACTTAAAAATGTAAAATAAAACAAAACATTGTTTCTGATCATCTAATGACAAAATTGGGGCCTTGGGGTTAATATAGAATTGTAAGTGCGCTTCTTGAGGGCCACCCCCTCCCAATCTGAACAAACAGCAATGATACACAACACATTTTAAAAGGAAAACTAAAAGACACAGCCAGACTAAAGAATAAGAAATCCTTCCTTGCTAGAAGAATGGAAAACAACAGCAAGATAATTAATGACCTGGACAGAAGCCAAAGCCTTGTGAAATCAATGCCTGGAAGGAAAGCAGAGTTTGCTCCTGGGTTTAGTCAAGAATAAATGTGCCCACCTGAGGCAGAGGACAAGAGCCAGGCTCCCTTCTTAAAATCGGGGACTGAGGCAGCAGAGCTTTCTGACTGGTGAAAGACAGCTAAACAGAACTTCTGCCAAACACTGCCTGGGACTATGGCTTATATGATGCTGTGGGGCTTGGGATCCGGGAAGACCTAGACACAACCTCATGACATGGAACTGAGCCAAGCTGCCCCCAGATACATGACTGAATACGTGACAGCCCCAGTGTCACCAAGGGCTGTGAGTTGCAAAACGCATCTATAAATCCAGGCTCAGAACTGGGGACTCTGGAAGCCCTGGTAAAAGAAGCCACAAAACTACTAGATAGAGGTGAGTGAAGAGAAATAAGAAAAAAACCAAATCTGTTATTCAAGATGAACATACAGAGCTCAAAAATACATACAAGAAGAAAATAACACCAGAAAAGCCGCACTACAAAATCAGCATGAAATCACTGCAGTTAAGGTTAAGATAACAAAGCAATTCTAAAAAAGACTTTAAAATAACTGTAAGATCTTGAAAGAGACAGATGGCAGAATAAAATCTATTGAACTCTAATAAATTGCCAATGAAAAACAAGCAGAAATGAAACAGGTACAAGTGAAAATGTGAAAGAAGCACTTAGAAATGTTAAGAATGAAAAATGTAGACAACAAAATATATACCTCAGTGGATATAATACTCCAGCCTGATTAGTAAGAAAGAAAATAGTTAATTTGAAGAGAATGATGAGGAATTCCCCCCAATGCAATATATAGAGACAATTATATTAAAAAATTTAAAAAGTAAAAGTAAGAGACCTGAAGAATAAGCCAAGAAGCTTCACCAGATAATACTAAGAGTTTCAAAAGAAACTCTTCTGAAAGAGAAGATAGCTGAGAATTTTCCAGACAGGACAGAAGCTACAGCCCTATCTTTCTGATTAAAAATTTACTGTTGGGCTTCCCTGGTGGCGCAGTGGTTGAGAATCTGCCTGCCAATGCAGGGGACACACGTTCGAGCCCTGGTCTGGGAAGATCCCACATGCCGCGGAGCAACTAGGCCCGTGAGCCACAATTACTGAGCCTGCGCGTCTGGAGCCTGTGCTTCGCAACAAGAGAGGCTGCGATAGTGAGAGGCCCACGCACCGCGATGAAGAGTGGCCCCCGCTTGCCGCAACTAGAGAAAACCCTCGCACAGAAATGAAGACCCAGCACAGCCATAAATAAATAAATAAAATAAAATAAAATTTAAAAAAAATTACTCTTATTAAATAAGTTAAGTAAAAATAAATCTACATTAAAGCTCGTTGTAGTGAAACAGCAGAACACCAAGGAAAAGGTAGGGGAAACTTTAAAACTTATCAGAATTAAAAAATAAACATTACCTTTGAAGGAATGATATTTAGACCAACAGTAGACATTCCATCAGCAGCGATAAATGTAAGAAGACAGTAGATTAACATTTTCAAAGTGATGAGGGAAAACTGCAAGTATTCTGGCATAAAATTCTATACTCAGATAAATTACCTTTCAGGAGCGAGGATGGAAAAAATTCTAAGTTGCATTGATTATATACCTTATCCAGACAGCTCTACAGAAACTGATGATTCAATAGCTAAAAAATTTCTGATCAAATCAAAGTTGGGAGAACTCCATATGCAAACCAATGAGGAAGACCAAGATGTCTGAGTAAGCAAGTCTCACCATATGATCTACGACCTCTTTCTAACCTTTTTTCTGCAGCTCATGGGTGACACTCTTACCCAGGATGTCCACCACAAAGAGGACCAGACCAGGTTCACCACAATAAGGGTGATCTTGAACCAAAGGGCCACCTCAAACTCTGGATCATGGCTGTGATTATTGGGAACGGTCACACTCAAGTGAAACTATGAGGGAAAGAGCCATACCACCAAGTCCCAAGACCTTCTCAACTTCCCTCATCCTCCCAAAGGAACCTGAAATTCTCGGATTGGAACTTACCAGAGTAGGTAGAGGATGTTCTCTAACTCAACTTCACCTTGCAAAGTACAAGGTGAAGATACTGTGGATTCTGTTCTAGACCACCACAATAAAGCAAATATCGCAGTAAAGCGAGTCACACAAATTTTTTGGTCGCCCGGTGCATATAAAAGTTATGTTTATACTATACTGCAGTCTATTTAGTGTGTAATAGCATTATGTCTAAAAAAATGTACATACCTTAATTTAAAAATGCTTTAGTGCTGAAAAATTCTAACCATCATCTGAACCTTCAGCAAGTCGTAATTTTTTTTGCAACAGTAACATCAAAGATCACTGATCACAGATCACCATAACAAATATAATCATAATGAGAAAGTCTGAAATATTGCAAGAATTACCAAAATGTGCATGACGTAAGCAGATGTTGTTGGGAAAAAAATGGCGCTGATAGACTTGCTCGATGCAGGGTTGCCACAAAACCTGTTTGTAAAGAACACAGTATCTGTGAAATGCAATAAAGTGAAGCACAATAAAATGAGGTGTGCCTGTAGGACTTCTGCTTCTGGCCGTGAAGATTAACTAGTATCGGACTTGCCCCCCTGCTGTCTAGAACCAGAAAACCAGGTAACAGATAGTGCGGACTATGCCTTAGAGAAGAGAAACTAATGAGGTGATCCCTACGATCACTCAGCCTTCCTGCCCACAAGCCCTTTCCCGATCCTAGTACAGGAGGAACTCTAAGCAGAGAACAGTCATCTTGTCAAGTTGAGGGGCAGAAGGTAAAGTTTAGGAGGCTGAGGCTGCCAGGCTTTTCGGAACAGAATACTGAAAAGAAGGAAGCTACATAGAAAAAGAGTTCCAGAAATCGGTACAGAGATTCTCTGGAGTCTTTGGCTGATACTATGTGCACATGCCAAGAGCCAGCAAAGGACAGCTACGGGTGCTGTAAGCAGAACAATTCCCAAAGCTGACATAGGGGTAGGAGACTGTTGACACTCCAACCAACCAGAGTGAAGAGATCCCATTGAAAAGACGCAGAGAGTACTGGACTTTAGTAGTAGACCTAAAGTAGTAGGGCTAAACTACTACTTTACTTTTAGGGCTAAAAGTAGTAGTAGGGCTAAACCAGCCATAGAGTTAAGGTTGCCAGATCTGCCCTAACAAAGATATAGACCTGAACTATCAATGCCGTAACCAGTCCAAACTGAGATGTGCTTGTAAGTATAAATAAAACACAAACCAGATTTTGTGGGCTTTACTATGAAAAAAAATGTAAATTATATCATTAATAGTTTTTATACTGCTTACATGTTGAAATGATAATATTTGGGAAATGATGGGTTAAACAAAATATATTATTAAAATTAAGTTTTAAAAAAGAGAGATAGTCCAGTGGTCACTACGTAGCCAGAAATGGAAAGTATGCAGGAAGGATTATTTCAAAATCCCCATTTAGCTTTCTTACCAGTAAAACCAACCCTTTGAAATATTTACTTTCTTAGCCACACGTTCAGTGCCTGATATATAATCCTGTTACAGTAAATCCTCACATAATAACTAATTATGTGTTGTTTAGGAGAGGGGTATTCTTGAGAGTAACAGCCTATGGAGGAAATTATTTAACTACTAAAGGGCTTTAAAAAGGAAATACTTCCTAAGAGACCAAAGGAAGGATGAAAGATTTATAAACAGGTTACATTTAGCAATAGATAGAAAAAAGAAAACAAAAACAAAAAGCAAGCCCCCACCAAAAAAAGAGATAACCAGAGATACCAAAAACATGATTTTAATTAAATAGTTTTACCTATATTTTTTACTTCCAAACATAAGAGGAAAACACCTTCCATCAATGGAAGCTCTTTAGGTAGTTCTGAGTATCTGTTTCAGCTTATAACTGTCTTTAGCTTACAACTATATAAATATTAATAGTATTTATTAACATTCACATTTAGTATAAACTTTCAAAAGTGTTTAAATGTAAAAGTAAGGAAGTGGTAGTGGGGAGAGGGGCTTGTTTGTCTAAGAAGCTACAGGAAATAACAAGAGCAATTCCTGAAACCTGATATGATTTCACTTTTGCTATGTATAAGCTGCCTTCGCATCAAGAGAGAACACATGGGGAGTTACTGAACATTTTGTGGTGGATGGAGCAAAATAAGAATCTACCTTATCAGCTTTGATGGTAGACATGGGTTCATGCTATGCCGCAAAGCTACCCTCCATAAGAGCAGTTAGTCTCTCCAAACTAAGCTAGATGTTTCCAAGGGCAGTCCCAGCTTTGCGTGAATCAGTTAAGTGTTTCTTAGGCAGTCCTTCCAAGTCTGGGGGTGCACAGGCCACCAAGACGCACATCAAGGAGCAAATGGAGAGGTGCCAATGATCTAGTAATTCATTCCTGATCAAAATGTTTTGACACCTGAGAAAGAAGTGGATTATTTTGATCCAAAGTGATGAGCAAATATAAAATAGCCAAGCATTATAACTGAGTCTGCATTTTCTATGTGAATTCAAAATTGAAATATTTCACCATGAAATGCCAATAATCTATGCAAAGACCTTTGAGGTAGAACCTTATTAAATTCTACATTCAGATGTATGTGCAAGCTATCCCTGAGTATGCTCCTCTCAAAGCTGTAAACAAAATTTACAAATATGGTAAAATCTCTAGAATTATCAGTGGAGCTGGGGAGGTAATTTAAAGGCAGTTGATTGTGACATGACAACAAAAGATCACATCTACTGATTTATGGAATGAGGTCAGCCTGTGGATAGGCATTTGTATTTACATATGTTAATTACATTCATACTTACAGAATCATATGTTAGATACTTGAACATGATCTCAAATCTTTTGTCCTTTGCATACGCTGTTTTTTTACGCACTTAACATGCCCCTGTATTTACTCTTAACTGTGTCCATCTTCCCAACTAGATTTTAAACATCCTTGAAGGCAGAATCATGAGATGCTCAAAGCCTGTAAACATATTAGCTCTACAAATCTAATAAATGAAAAAAGAAAAGACACCCAGTAAAAAAAAAAAAGCCAAGCAATATTTACAGCTTGCAGCTACCCAGAACTTATTCAAACATTAATCTTTCTTTAGTATATTCTCAGAACTGAGTTAGTTGTTTTTCACTTTAAGCCAAGCTTTCATTTTCATTTTGCAAGTTTGCATTTTCATGTTCACTAGTAATGTCCTTCTGGACTATATCTTGAATTTTCTCTGCAAGAGCATGAAGTTTGGCTTTTCTGAGACTTTTAATCAAAGTGCAATATGCATCTTTCTTCCCATGACTTTGATACCAATTACGGAGCAGCTGGACCTTCTGTTCAGCTGTATCTTGGGGATTGTCGTGCTTGATCTCATCTATTTTAGTTTCCTCCATACCATTCTTCCGAACAAATTCTTTAACTTCAGTTATTTTCATTTGTTCAGCAATACTAATGATATGTTTTCCCAAATCAACGTCTGAAAAATAGAGAATAGTCTCTGAAAATTTGTTTTTCTAAACAAAATTCCCACTTCTGAAAACCATGTTTATTTCTCCTCTTACAGTACTTAAGAATATGGGTAAGTCCTAGAGATCTAAAGAGCCAGTCAGGGAAAAACAAAAACAGAAACAACCTTGAGTTCTAATCCCAACTCCTCCCATGTCCCCAGTAATTTGCTCTATTACCTGGGCAAGATACATAACATCTCTGTGCCTCCTTTTCTCATCTATAAAGTAAGAGGGCTGGAAAAGATCATCTCTAACGTCCCTATGGATTTGATGATCAATGACCGACACATCTAAAAGGCTGGCCAAGAGTTTATATGACCATCTTATCACTGACTCACAGGTCGAAGAACATAACAGAATAGAATCATGAATGGTGTTACAGAACTATGATACACCAATAATAACTGAGTCTACAATTCAGATTAGCCTCTGAGTCAATGTAGGCAGGAGTTCTATACTACACCTAACTGCTTGTGAAGGAAAATTAAGCCTTCAGAATACAGCATCTTATGTTACCTGAGTATTGGTTATACATTTAAACAAACTGCTTAATAAACCCTTTTTGGTGAGCAGGAAAAACTGGAACCTCAAGAAACGGCAAGACCCCACTATATGTTACTGAACTTCGCAAAATTATTTAACTCTAAAATTAGCCTGTGACTCCTAAGGAAGCCATCTCGATGAAATAAAATGATAAAAGTCTTACCTGTGAAATTCAGTGG
This sequence comes from Balaenoptera acutorostrata, assembly GCF_949987535.1. Taxonomy (NCBI): domain Eukaryota; kingdom Metazoa; phylum Chordata; class Mammalia; order Artiodactyla; family Balaenopteridae; genus Balaenoptera; species Balaenoptera acutorostrata. The sequence goes on from NC_080079.1 coordinate 38,214,464, forward strand.
CATCATTTCCTGGGGAGAAAAAAAAATGGAGGGAAGGAGAGAGATAAAATATATTTAGAATACACTAAATGTAATAGAATACTCTAAATGTAATAAAATACTCTAAATGTATAAATTTAGACTAAGTGACTAAGGAGGATTCTTTCACCATGCAAATTTTTATTCTGAAAGTTTCCAGCCTAACCAGAAACTAGGGAATTTTGGCTTTTTTTTTTTTTTTATGGAGGCAAGGAACCTAAGTAATTTGTGGAATGTGCTGAGATTATTCTTTATATAGACTCATGAAAATAAACATAATAACCATAATCATTCTAAAATTTTCTTTACTGTAACTATTCTAATTTTTGACACGACAACATAGTTTAAGTTGAAATGATTTTGTACCATATTGATTTAAAGAACCCTAAGCCCCACTGGCCCCAAATGAGAAAATCGTTATTCATCAAGTGAACCGGTTACTCTCCCCAGTGTATCTTTTGCTATATGTGTGTGTGTGTGTGTGTGTGTGTGTGTGTGTGTTTGGCCACTCTGTGCGTGGCTTGTGGGATCTCAGTTCCCCGACCAGGGATTGAACCCAGGCCACGGCAGTGAAAGCCACTAGGCTACCAGGGAACTCCCTCTTTTGCTATTTGAAATGCTTTGATTCCATGTTGTAACAAGATATGGTGACAGATAAGGTAACAAGTGTCTGGAGAAAGCTGAGATGTACCTTTATAATGGCTTTAAGTGTTATCTCTGTGCCTGGACTTGGATACTGAATCCCTGCTCTGGTAAAGGATGTCTCTCTGCATTTCTCTTCAGGATAATACCAACATGGAACATGGAAGCTTGGCCACATCCTTTTCTCAACTCCCTTTGTGTAAGTGAGAATTTATTAATAAGAATTAATTCTTGTTATTTGTGTAGAAGCTTCTTATCAACTGGGCACCATATCTTAATTCATTTTTGATGCCCCTATAACCCATGCACACACAGGCATCATAAATGTTTGTTTTTTAAAAAGTAAAAGTAGAAAGCTGAATGACTACCTTCTCTATTTTTTTAAGAAAGCTGATGCATGTTTCAACACTTACAGTATTTGAGGCTATAGATTTCTGGTGACCATTCTTTCTATTCCTGCGCCGTCTTTTCACCTCTGAAAGATCCAAGAAATTTCTATCAGACTCATGTCTCAGCCTTGTAGGAAGCATGTGAGAATATACTCTCATACTAAGAGAAGTGTGAGAAGAAAGGAGAAACTCATTCATTGACATTTAAAGCAACCGAGCACCATAAGAGGCAGATTCGTCCTGATTTTGAAAATTCCATCCCACCGGGTCAAGTGGTCTAGAGATATGCCGCACCTTAATGAAGCCATCCAGTTACCACACACTGGCCTAGCCTGAAGCTGGCTTTTGACTTATTGTATGGCCATCACCACTCCCTCTCACTGGCTTGAAGCTGGGCACAGAAGCCATAGGCTATGGCAAGTCAGCATCAGTTTGCCATGAAGTGGCATTTAATGCCCCAAAACTCAAGTACACACACTCACAAGTAACTCAAATATATATACTCAATAAGTGTATGCCTTGAAGTCAGTATGAGGTGGAAGAAAGAAATCTAGAAGTCTCCAAGCACAATTTAAGTGTTTAAACATTGAGTTTATATTTTTAGTTAAACAATCTCTAACGGCAAGGCAATCTCTTTATCTTCAGCTGACCTGGAGAAACAGTGATTTGTTCCAACAGAAAAAGAAAAATTGGATGTTTCAGAGTTATTGAAAATTGGCACCACCATGTGTTGTATGAATGATCTAAAGGGATTTTCCTAGAGTAATTATAAGTATATCCAATTTTGGTTTACGTGCTGACTTTACTAAGTAACCCTCACATAAAAGGTATTGCCACAGTATTTTAAGTTAAGGTGGAGAAATAATCAAAAAGCATGGAGTCTGGACAAGGGAGAGGAGGCACAGACAGGGGCGAATTTCTCAAGTGTCCCCTGCAATGCCTTCGCTCCTTGAATTCTCTTTGTGCATGGGATGATCTCAATGTAGACTGAAGGACTACTTCCGATTCTTGGCCCACTCAGCTACTGCCTAAATACAAATACCCTTGTTCATGGGGAGGATGGGAACACCCAATCAGTGCCCCAGAATGGTTGCTCAAAAACAGTAGCTGAGGGGGCTTCCCTGGTGGCGCAGTGGTTGAGAATCTGCCTGCCAATGCAGGGGACACGGGTTCGAGCCCTGGTCTGGGAAGATCCCACATGCCGCAGAGCAACTAGGCCCGTGAGCCACAATTACTGAGCCTGCGCGTCTGGAGCCTGTGCTCCGCAACAAGAGAGGCCGCGATAGTGAGAGGCCCGCGCACCGCGATGAAGAGTGGCCCCCGCTTGCCACAACTAGAGAAAGCCCTCGCACAGAAACGAAGACCCAACACAGCCATAAATAAATTAAAAAAAAAAAAACCAACACTTCCTGAACGTATTTCTAACTCAGGAATGGTAATTATCCGTTCCCTTTAAAAAAAAAAAAAAACAGTAGCTGAGAGATAACATCATCTGTTCTTACCAGCTCTCAGGGGTGCATTTAGAAGCAGGAATTTAACACCATACCAGAGCTGCCTACCTGGTAGGAGCTTTCTTTCTCCTGGTAGGTAGGAGACAGGAGGGAATTCTTGTGAACAACTACTTCCCAAGTTACTTCAATCTACAGTTTGAACAAAGTAAGAACTTACCCCTGTATATTAGTGCAGATATTGGAATGAGGATCAGGAGGGCCCATAAACTGTGTAAGTTAGATCTGGAGCCTGTAGATTGGAACACTGGACATGGTAAATGAAAGTAAGCAATTTTTAAGATTAAAACAAAGTACTCTCAAAGAATCAAAAGTTTTGGATTGACTTTTCTTCATATTTTACAGTGGGGTTGGGAGAAAGGAGAATATAATCGTAAAAAGAAATAATTACCTTCTCTGCATTTGGTGTTGCTGGTTGGTGTGCATTTCTCAATGATTCCATGTTCACACCTAGAAAAAAATACAGAGGGAATTCAAAAAGACTGGTGGACTGATTCCTTGATCATTTTCAATGACACACTATAAATCCAGGGCCATTTTATTCATTTTTGCATTTTTGGCAAACATATTCCCTCAAATATTTCTAAATTAGCAACTACACTGGTGCAAATTCATAACATAATTTGGTTGTTTAGATGAAAAATATCCTGAAGAATGACTATGGTTTAAAATGCCTTGAGGTAAAAGAAGGTATTAAAACATCAACATATAAGAAAAAGGATGAAATAGACACAAAAATAAAGTTTAATTTGGTCATAAACTGTGCTCTTAAAATCATAAATTGCCAAAAGCAATTTCCAAACAGTCCCATAGAACAATAAAATGGCCAGACAATAGCCACTGCCCAGACTGCTGCTTAGGGAGTCTACCTAGGTGGTCCTTAAAGGTTACCCATTTTAGCATCAAGTGGTGATTACAACACTCAAGAGGTTCCTGTGGGATTTTCTTCAGACAGCCAAACACTGACAAATTGTCTGAATTATAACCTGGCTCTGCCTATTACTTAACTAGGTGAGCTTGGGCAAGTCACTTAACCACCATGAGCCTGGTTTCTCATCAATAACAAGGAGATAATATTACTTGCCTCAAAGGGTTACTGTGAAAAGAAAATTAAATCAAGATTATGAAGTATTTAGAATTATTATTATTATCATTATTTTACTACATTAGTTCCCCTCCCAATCCCCACTTATACTGTCACCATGACCGTACTCTCAGACACTTAGGCTAGAAAGGAGAGTCTAAGTTAACTGCACATAATTTAACATTTTCTAGTAAATAAGAGACATAAGGCATCACGTCCCTGCTTTTCAAGTCTACTAAGTGAACTCCTAAAAATTTCCCAAGGTGAATTACAAGTTTAAGGAGAGGCACATGAATATAATCCTAAATATTTATATTTATACAAAACAACATCTTACAAAGCGAAAGCTGTTTTTACAACACATATTACCCAGTCTGATCTTCACAGAAATTAGGTCGATAAGACAAATGAATATTATCTGCATCCTATGAATGAGGAAACCAAAGCTCAGAGAGGTTAAGTGATTTGCTCAAAATCACCCAATTAATCAGAAGAAAAGTGAAATCTATAATCAGGTGTTCTATCTTTGGGTCAAAACCAAGCTCTTTTAGCATGAAAGACGGGTCATTCATGATCTGACCCTGGCTCCTTCTCAGTCTTTCCTACACTCCAGCCAGGTCGTCTGTTCTCCAGAGCTTCCTTTTATCTCTTTGCAGCGGCTGTTCCCCTGCCTGAAATGTCCTTTCCATCCGTGTACATCTGGTAACGCTCTTTCTTTCTTTCAAGACTCAAGCCATGTGTCATATCTTTATCCATCTCCCCAGGCAGAGTTGAAAGCTTTTCCTATATAGTTCAACACCCTGAGTACAAGTCTCTTCTTGCCACGTGGTGTGAACACAATAACCACTGCTTTTCTTGACACCCTCTGCCTCTAGCCTTAGACCTTCAAAGCCTGGCCCGTGTCTGCTCATATCATTGGCTTGAGCAGCCAGCACAGTATCAAGCACATAGGAGGTGTTCAATAAATGTTTAGATATAGGATGTTTGGGTGAAGAAATGGTTATCTAGTTGCTTGGAGGCTTCCCTTTAGGAAAACATTCTCTCTCAAGATATACCTAGTGTTTTAACCAGAGAAAGACTAAAACTTACGTGGTACAAGGGTTACAGTGTTCGCACAGAGATACGTTACAAAAAAAGTTTGGTTTACATCTGCACTTGGTATTCTGGGTCCGGATACAGTTTTTTTCCACTTCTAGGCCTAGAAAACCAATTTGCAGACTATTAATTAGAGCAGCTAGTTATAACTGGACGATGAAAAGGATGGGCAGGAGCTGCATGGATTTTTGAGATCCAGCGCTTATGTTAGCAGACACACCATCACACCTTTAGTAACACAACTAGCATTTAAATGCCAAATAGGTAACCCCAGGTTGAAAGAGTTGAAATCACTTAGCAGAGTTTTAAGTAGACAGACAATCCAGCAACCTAGACAACCCCACCTGTACTTAAATGGCTCCCTTTTTCTCATCTAGAGCCTGGCTACTCAAAGTATGGCTTATAGACCAGCAATATCAGCCTCACCCGGGAGCCTGTTAGAAATTCAGAAGGTCAGGCCCTGCCCCAGACCTACTCAATCAAACCAATGCCAAAACCCTCACTTAGAGATTCTGATTTTATTGCTCTGAGACGGGATCTAGATGTTGGCATTTTTCAGAGCTTCCTGTTTGATTCTAATGTACAGCCAGGGTTGAGAAACATTGCTTTAGAGCCTAAATAGGGATAAGAAAAGCTTTACATCCAGAGAGTTCTTGATGTCTAACAAAACTGGGAATACTTCCGTTTTATTTTAATCGGAACCCTCAAGATAGATTGGGATATCCATGAAAATTCAGGTCCCCAGTTGGAATTATCAGGACAAACCAGTCCAAAGAAGGGGGAGAAACCCACCCACCTCTTGGGTTTCTCTGTCCTTGTATCTGCAGGCGTCTGAGCTCTTTCTGGCTAAGAACAAAAGCCATTATACAAGCATAAATCAACGCAGGAAAAAAAAAAGTCCCCGCAATTTTGATTGGAGCTGATGGACCCTGTTCACCATGTTTACATTTAGTCGTTCTCCTGCATCTGGGAGAATTGCCTAGACTTGACTCATAAATGTCACTCAGTACCTGGTCCTGCTTCACCCCAGCCAGGCCCATCCTGTCCCTCCTGTTTGCTGACATAGTGCTGGAATAGGTCCCAATTTCAGACTGTATTATACATGGTGCTACATGCAGTACCATGATTGGTCCCTTTCGATTGTTTTTTAAGACACTTACCATGTTCTCCATCACAAACTCTACATCTTCTGCAGTTATAAGAATGATGGTGCTTGTCTGTGTACTCCTCCCCCTCTGCACAGAGCACACATTCTGGTTCACCTCCATCGATTTTGCAATCATCATTTTTCCGTTTGCCTGCCCAAGAAAAAAACCGGAGCAAGTGTTTAAATGCAAGGTAGTCATGCAACAGCAAGGGAAGTCTTCAGGGATGATAATAAAACAGGAGTGGAGGGGCTAAGCTAATGAAATATAAATATAGTAGGGGAGAAAGTTGTTGTAAAAATCGTGGCAAGAGACGGAATTTCTCCCAAGACAAAAGCTAAAAGAGTCACTAAGGAATATGCCTACAGAAATAGGATGATTAAAAATAGGAACATATAAAACAGAGGTTAGAATGACCAAAAGCACTAGAAGAGACGCCTTTACCAACTTTGGGGGGAGGAGGAAAGAAGGTTGTTAGGTATATATTCATGGTAGAGATGACTGCCACTGGCCACTGAGGTTACCTAATTAATTCTCCTTTCTCTGACTTATTTTACTTTCCAAAGTCCACAAATCCTGACAAGGACAGTATTGTTTAAGGAAGAGAACATTTGAAGTTCTAAAGACTTTGGTCAAATATTTAATAGCAACAATATCTTTAACAAAGTGCTTAATCTGGGACTTCCCTGGTGGTCCAGTGGTTGAGAATCCACCTTCCAGTGCAGGGGATGCGGGTTCGATCCCTGGTCAGGGAACTAAGATCCCACATGCAGCAGGGCAACTAAGCCTGCGCGCCACAACTACTGAGCCTGAGCACTACAACTAGAGAGCCTGCATGCCGCAACTACAGAGCCCTGGCACTGCAACTACTGAGCCCATGTGCCACAACTAGAGAGAAGTCAGTGCACTGCAACAAAAGATCCCACGTGCCTCAACTAAGACCCGATGCAGCCAAATAAAACAAAAGAAAACAAACCAAAAAAAGTGCTTAATCTCTCTAAGCCTAATTTCTTCATGCATATGATGGAGATAATCATACTTCTCTTGCATGGCTAACATTACTGCACAGGACCTGCCTAGTAAGTGCTCACAGTTCCTTTTCACTCCCCTTTCTTTCTATTCCTTTGCCATTAAGGGACAGAATACGTTATGATGTGCAGGCATGAACGTATTAACAACAAAATTTATTACCAGGTTTGCTATCTTAATACGCAAAAGTTTAAATCATATTTGCATTTACTTTTACTTACTTTAAAAATAAAATGAGTCATTGGATTTCTATTAGTAAGCATTATACAACAATGCCTTCTGGAAAATTCATTTATTTAAGAAGTGTTTATTAAATACCTATTGTGTGCCAGGCACTTTCTAGGAGCTGGAGATACTGCAGCTGAAATAAGACAAAGCCTGGTCTCCAAAGGCTTCACATTGTCAAGGTAGAAGCAGGCAATGCACAAATAAATACAAGATGGCAAGTGGTGATAAGTGCTGTGGGGAAAGCTAGTTTAGGGCAAGGGAATAGAGAATGAAGACGAAAGAGATAGAAAATATAAAGGGAAGTCTAAGAGAAAAGCCTGACTAGTGACTGTAATTATTATGTTATAACTAATTGAAAAGAATAGGCAAAATCTAATCTGCCCCCCTCGCATGTACAGCAAAAATAATTTATGCTCTTTCCCCAGGTACATGACTTTCTTAATAACCTCACAACATTCTTTTTTTTTTTTTTTGCCTTTTAAAAGAAAATTTATTGTAACATTTCAATTACTTTACATGACTGTTCAGAAAATATCCTCATTTTAGATCCCATGACAACAACAAAAAAAGATTAGTAGAAAAAAAAAAAAGATTAGTAGAACAACAAAAAAGATTAGTATACAGAGAAGATGAAAGAAGGAACATTGGAGATCTATATTAAATTTGAAAAGAAAATTCCTCAGTAACAGTAGTTCCTTGCCATTCATGAGCAATATGTTATAAAATCAACACAAATACTCAGTTTCACTTATTCCAGTACAGCATGTAGTTTCCATCCAGAAGAATGCAAGTAAAATGTATGTGCACCCATCAGATCCATAACAATTCTTATAATGGTAATAATAAATGATAATATTAACACTTATTAAGCCAAGGACTCTGCTAAACACTATTAACATATTTCCATTTAATGTTCACAATAATCATAAAAGGTCAGAACTATTATTATGTCCATTTTACAGTTAAAGAACCAAACTCAAAGAAGTCAAGTAACTTGCCCAGGGACATGAAGCTTGTTAATAGCTAGGAGGACCAACCATCTGTTTGCCCAGGATGTGGGACTTTTAGTGCTAAAACTGGGGACGTCTCAGGCAAACCAAAATATGTTGGTCATCCTCTAAGTGTCAGATGGAGGATTTGAAAGCAGGGTCTGATGCCAGGACTTGAGCTATTAAACACTATTCAATATCTGCTTGGTAAAGATTTCAGCTACCATGTTACAAACTAAGACAAAACTTTTGAAGTGTTACCACAGCTGGTAAAGTGTAGGAGTTTACATTCCAAGACTGGAAGCTCCCTGAGGTCAGGGGCTCTGTTTCTCTGCCTTCATCTCACAGTCCCCGTGGCTTGTCTGCTGCACTGGAGAATGTGTGCCCTGGGACATGGTCCTTCACTTGCTTTGCCTTTTCCTTTTTAACGCTGTCCCATAACTCTCTCTCTGAAGTCAAAGCTTCCCCATTTGCCTTCCTGGGATCACTCTATGGAGGAATTATTTACTTGGTATGCCCACTCTGGATGCCAAAAACCTAACTGCAAATGGTGATTAGTACACAGTTCAACACATTACAATGTCTTTACGTTTTCCCTAATTTAGGACTTTGAAAAGGATTAGTCAATGTGGCAGAGATCCCTGATTGTCACCCAATATCCATCTTCCCTTCTCCCATAGGAACAGGATATTTACCAGGGGACATGGCTGCCCTGAGTCAAGACTACATCTCCCAGCCTCCTTTGCATGGCCATGTGACTAAGTCCCAGCCAATGGGATGTTAGCAGAAGTGTCTGGTAATACCTTCCAGGATGTTTCCCAGAGCTGGTGTGCAGTTTAAGTCTAAAGTTTAATCTGCCGTATGTGCATGAACAGCAAAAATAATGTATGCTGTCTCTCCTAGGAACATGACTTTCTTAATGATTTCATAGCATTCTTTTTGATAAAACAAAATACTACATAAACAAATTATGAAATTTAAACATATACAATATTTTAGTAAACAAAGGCAATGATAAGTCAATAGAAAAAAAAATACATTGTGGAAACTCAGAACCAAATTTAAATACAGTGCATAAGGGTTCTATACCATTGCAGCAGTATGTTTAAGAAAACCAAGCCAAAGTACAACTTTAATTGCTTGTCAGTGGAATTATACTGCTTTCTAAATGAATTGGCGTCTTTAATGAATTACCTTGTAGAATGTGCCTGGCACAATGCCTACAGCATGACAGGGATATAACATCACAAGTTCTTTCTTTCCTCCAATGTATACAACCTAAATTTATCAAAATATTAAAAAAGTAGTTGTTTTCTTGAAAATAATATTTTAAAATATATTTGTTTCTGAGTATAATAGTACATATGCTCATTGTAGAAAATTTGGAAAATTTAGGAAAATGTAAAAAGCACCTATACATCAACCGCTCTGAGATACTGTTTTCATTTTGGTGCATTCCTATGCATATAAATACACACATATATACATGTGAGTATATGCGTGTGTGTACATATATATGTGTGTATGTGTGTGTATATATATATATATATAAAATGCATGCAGTGTACCATAGAATCCTTCTTATTGGATATGGTGATGTGATGAGGACTTTTTTGGTTAAAAATGTCAGTTCACATAAGGGATCATTGAAAAAAATACTGTCAATATTTCAATTTATAAAATATAACTATATAATTATTTGCCACTCTTGTGATGTAGAAACAAGTTATTAGAATTCCACAGTCTTTCTCACTTAAGTCACATCCAAAATGCATTGCCTATGATTTCCTTTTTCTTTTTTGGGGGGCAAAATCCGACTTCATCCTTATTTTATTTATCTATTTATTTTTGGCTGCATTGGGTCTTAATTGCAGCACATGTGATCTTCGTTGCAGTGCACAGGCTCTGTAGTTTGCAGCCCACGGGCTCTCTAGTTGAGGTGCGTGGGCTCAGTAGTTGTGGCATGAGGGCTTAGTTGCCCCGTGGCATGTGGGATCTTAATTCCCTGACCAGGGATCGAACTCGAGTCCCCTGCATTGGAAGGCGGATTCTTAACCACTGGACTACCAGGGAAGTCCCTGATTTCCTTTCTCCCTTTCTTTCTTTCTTTTCTCCTCCTTCTTTCTTTTCTTTCTTCCTTTCTTTTTGATGGAAAGAAAACTTAAAGACACCAATAATCTGTATGAAAGGCTTTAACATTTTTGTGATTTTTTTCCACGTATTTTGCCTCCACCTAATTCATTAACATTTTTTTTCAGTAACCCGACTTTACTGAAATTCTCCAAAGCATTCAAAATAATTTTCATAGAAATAAAATCTGTTTTTTCTGTGTATTCATATATTGGTTTATGTAATATTTAATTAAATTACATATTAATACCATAACACCAAAGAGCATAAACAAATTTGGAAGCAACCTGAATATTGATAAGCTTAAAATTTAAAAAAAAAAGGAATAGAAGTGGAAAGAGTGTTTAGTATATATTGGACACCATCCAGGATCTCTTAGAGATGGAGCAGAGAGAATTAGTTAATCCAGCCAGCAGATCAGTTAGAAATCTCTTAAGGGAATTTATATACATTGAGGCTTATATCAGAAATATATCAGAAAACATGACGTTGATTGATACATAATATTCCAGTCTTTGAATACTCCAAAATTTACTTAATCTTACATCATTGGGTATCATAGTGATATGTCATGCATACAATATTTTCTTTTATTTTTGACTATTTTCTTAAGACATTTTCTATAAACCTATTACTGTAACAGTGTATTTTCAAATTTTTGATCCACATAGCCAAATTTCCTTCTTAAAAGGTTTTTTAACAATTTACATTCCAAGAATGACATATGAGAGTTATCTCACAAGCAAACTCACCAGGACTGAGATCACTTCTAAAACGAAAATAAAACAAAGCAAAACAAACAAACAAAAAGCAAACAAAGTCCTTAACAGTTTGATATTCAAAGCTTATCTTCATTTTAATTTGCATTTTAGGTTTTAAAAATAGGAGTAAAGGTCTCAATTCACAGGAAAAATAGATGGTGTTTAGCAAGTTACGAAAAAGCCAGAAAGCCATTCTTCATTCTCATTTGGAGAAGAGTAAATGTGAATACGCTTAAATATAAATGGGTTGGATTATGAGAGATTTTCCATAAGGGTTATTAAAACCCGGAGAGAAGGCCAAGAAGGACTGTTAGAATCTTTTTATAAACAGGGCCCGTGCCTGTTTAGCAGCTAGAGTGCTGGAGGCCTGGAAAGCCAAACATGAAACTTACCACCATCCTTTATGGTTCTATTAATCTATCGCATATGCCCATGTGTTGTATTCCTTTATCTTCCTGTTTTCCTTCACAATGCAACTGGGAAATCCATATCTGTATAAAATAGTAGTCAACTCTACTCCATGTTGAAAAAAAAAGTCTGCCCAATTGCATTTTGCTTAGCTTCCAATTTGCTACTGTTTGAAGGATTTCCAATCTGAAATCGGTTTTCATTTCAAAAATACTGATTTTAAAAAATGGTTGGTTTTTGTCCATTGCTTTCCTAGCTTATCTAGTTATTCGGTTGTAAAAGGCAAATGTATTTTGCAGGTTTCAGTGCTAGGACAAACAGCTTTCTCAGATACTTTCTGATCGAAGGGAAGTGTTGAGACATCTCTTAAGGATAGAAGTCCCTTGCTTTCAGAGCTCCACAATTATTATGATATATTCTAACCAGTTCTGATGTGCTAAGTTTATATCCACAAATTAGTCTGCTTTTGCTATTGAAAAATGGAGCTAAATAAATAAATCCTGTCATTTCTGAGGTACATGTCATTGATAAATTATATTTACTTATTCTCACATCAAACCAGTGTGATAAAGATGACATAAGCTGGTCTTCGGAAAATAATGGCATATTTTTTTTCCTTCCCAGTCAGGCCATAATGCAGGAGAACTAAACGCTGTAAAAACACTCTCTTCATTATTATGATATGCTACTCCTCACCCTGATTTTCATTCTGATCGCTAGATTTTTTTTGTACAACATACCAGGAGGACACGGCTGACAACAAAATTTGTGCTCACGATGCAGGCCTTCAACGCAGCTCTCCTTTTTAGTAATATTCTTACTCAGTTTCAGCATCTCAGAGTTGCTATCAGCCACATGGGCATTATCACCTTTACACAATGGTCCAGCAATGGAGGTAAATATCTGTAAAAGAAAAACATGAAGAGAATTTTCCTGACTTCTGAACTAAGCAACTTGGTAAATAGGTGTAAGCCGCCCCAAATGGCTGTATTTTATTTGCCGTGCACAGGCAAAATCAACGTGCGTTCCATCCTTCCACTGACTCGTCTCCAAAAAAGGAGCAGATCAACTGCATGACAGTCCAGACCTCGGGTTCTCCAAACTACCCCAGAAACAGCATCACGGATGTTAGGACCCACAGCTCTGGGCTCAAAAGTCACGGCTCCCACTCATCAGCCCTGTGATGGAGGGAAAAGTCACTTAAATTCTCCAAGTCCCTGTTTTGTTATCTATAAGGTGGAAATAATCTCTTCTTCATAGGTTTGTTGTGATGATTAAATAAAATAATGCACTTCAAGTTCTTAGCACAATTCCTCACACATAATAAATAGGTGCCTGGTAAGCAGTATTATTATGATTATTATAAAGTTCCAGTGAGGGACAACATAGCAGAGTAGGAAAAAACATGAAATTTCAAAACGACTGTGGTTTGAATCCCAGCTCTGCTGCCAACGCTGACTTTGGGCAAGTTAAAGGGCCTCAGTGATCCTCAGTTTCCTGATCTGTAAGTGACAGCAGTACTTTCTGTCTTGAAGGGTTATTGTGAGGATAAAAAGTGATAATTTCTCCCAAACCTGGTACTTAGCTTACAGCATGTTCTGTTTCTTCCTTTTTTACATATAGCAATAGAATCTACAGTTTTCATGAACTCCTTCCTGGTTATCTAACCATACAATAAATCCAACAGGATTTTCTTCACTTTTATTCAGGAAAAATGAACTTCTCTTAATAGAGAACCAATCTTTAATTTATTATTTGTTCCTTTTTTTCTGGAGACAAAACCCATAGGTCCAAGTGACATTGTGTCAAATTTATCTTAGTTAGGCTTGAGTTCCTTAGAAAAATGAGCCTCTAAAATGCATGGAAACATTTGGAGGTAATGTCTGTTTGATTCTTTTCTCAGGTTTTCGAAACATTTATTGTTTGTCTCTCTAAACACAAACACGAATAATTTTTCATCTTATGTGGAATATGTAAATTCATTGCTAAGCATCAAAAAATTTTAAACTACTGGTTCTGAGGATTTTTTCCTCAAGGTCATTTTTCATAGTTTTCATGGCATACTTTTTTTTTTCTACTTTATGGCATCTTCTGGGTCAAGGGAACTAAATATTCTTCGTGTATAAATCACTGCCACAGGAGTCCATACATCTTCCCTTTTAGCCCTTCCCCCTTTGTCACCAAAGCCTGCATCCCTTCTAAGTCACAAGATACCATGGGACCTCCAAGGAAGGAGGGACGAAGGAGATGCGGTTGCCATCTTTTCCTCCTGGGATGGATGTATTGATGTATTTTAAAATGCATTTCTAACATCCAGACTCCAGGAGGGAAAATCACACCAAAATGTCAAGAAAATACCTGACTTATCCAGGGTCACTCATGAGCAAAAGGTAGAGAGCTAGGACTTGTCTAAGTCTCCTCACTCTTATTACAGTGTTTTATCCCCTACACCCAACTCACCATAAAATATAGCTTACTTTCTCTATATGAACAATTCTATGTAAAGAATAATTGGAAATGGTAAACAGATCAGAGGAATTATGCCTAAATATACTGGCTTTACTATCAAACCACTGCCTTTTCAACCCAACAGACATTTCACTAGCAGATTCTATGTGCCAGGTTCTGTGAACACAGAGACAACTAACATTGATTATAATCGAAAATGAATGTTAAGTTTCCAAAAGCAGATTTGCACATGGGCATATTATTTGTAATGTATTAATCACTGGGGGATTTTTTAACGTTATATTTGCATGACTCTTACTTTTTAAAACACATTTGAATCTATGATCTTCTTCTGAAGCAGCTTTGAACAAGAAGTATTTATTAGTATCAATTTCTCTTTTCAAGATGACAGTTCCCCACTTCTTACCTTTTCTACAGAAGGTCATCCTGTCATCCTGTTAATATTAGTCCCTCTTCTAGATCAGAGCATCAATAGTTAATGAGCAGTAACTGAATTGGGCACTTTAGGAAATAATAATGTGATTGAAATCACACCAAAGGGTTAACGGCTAAGATGGGAAGGGCTTTCAAATGAAAGTCATTCACCTTTTAGGATCCTTATTCTATAACAAACTTTGTTCTATTTGACAGTCAGAAATTAAATATACTAACCATGTAACATTCCAGACATTGCCAGCACATGAAAATTCTCAAACAAATGTAAAACTCTCTGTAGCTAGAAGAAATCAGTTAAGTCCTTTTTGCAACAGATAATGGAAAACTGAATCTAAGCAACCAAACTGAGTAGAAGCAATTCCTTTCTGTTATCAGCCGCCTCTGTGGCTGGGAAGAGGGAGTTAACAGTGAGATATTATTTGCTCTCCTTCTCTTTCAATTCTGGTTTCTCACCAGAAACTGAAGAAAATGACACAGATTTAAACTCAAAGAGATCTGAGTCAAAATTGGGTAGCCAAAATTGACAAGTCAAAGGTGCTCAAAGTTGATACCCAATAGTCAGGGGTGGGGGGGTGTGTGTATCCCCTACAGCTACAGGTCCCATCCTTTCCTTGGTATGCTAATTGCATCCAGCAGTCATGTGACAATATTACAAGCAGGTCCACAATTCCTGGTTTAAATGATCAAGCACTCAGAGAGTGCTTAACATTTATGTAATGTAACATTTATGAATTGTTACCTTAGTGTTATTTCTAAAAAAAACTGTGCATATACTAAACTTTCTGGAGATGTCTAAAAGAAATGTACTTTCTAATTTTGCTTTAGTTTTGAAGTTTTTGACTGGAAATCAAAACCCACTGTCCAAAATACATTCAGAATTTGAGAAATGTGAATCTTGGAGTAGAACAGTGAAAAACATAAACATCACTGGCCATGGAGAGATACCAGCGCCAAACTCATCTTATATTTGATCACACCTGCTTCACAGAGCTGAATTTCTGGAAACATCTCCTACTTAGTTCAACATCAAAGAATTATGTCAAGGATAAATAAAGAAAGATGGGTCTAAAGAGGATGTTCTAACTCTTACAAGATATTATGTAAGCAGTGTTCCACACAGCTTGTATTTTTTTAAGTTTTTGCATTAGCTCAAGTTTGTAGTATGCAAAGATTTAACCCAAACTTTCCAGGCAGAAACTGGGGTGTTTTTGACTGCGACAAGGCAGGAAACCCACAAAGAACTAAATGATCAGAATGCTCAAAAAATTGTTTTTCAAAAAAGCTGAAAAGGCCAGAAAATGAGTTAAATCAAAGATGTGAAAAGTGGATAAACTAAGGCATATGATAACCAAATGGAAAAAAAAGGAATAAAATTAATTTTAAACTTCCATCACGACAAAGATTAAAAAGTCAGAGAGACCTCAATTTTATATTCCGCTGGGAATAATATTAGCTAACTCATTAATCAATTACTTAAATGAGTAAATACTTTGTTGAGTACCTACTATGTGCCAGACAGACATCCAAGAACAGAGCAGTAAACAGATAAAGACTTAGCTCTCATAGAGTTTATATGTAAATGAAGTGTACTGACTGTATTAGGGTTCTTGAGAGAAACAGGACCAATAGTGTGTGTGTGCATGCACGTGCACACGTGTGTGTGTGTAAGAGAGAGAGATTGATTTATTTTAAGGAATTGGCTCACAGAACTGTAAAGGCTTGGCAAGTCCAAATTCTGCTGATGGGGTAGGCCAGTATGCTGAGGAGTCAGGGAAGAGTTGCAGCTCAAGTCCAAAGGCAGTCTGGCAGAATTCCTTCTTCCTTAGGGAATCTCAGTCTTCATTCTATTAAGGCATTCAACTGACTGAATGAGGCCCACTCACTTACAGAGGGTATCTAACTTACTCAAAGTTTACCAATTTAAATGTACAAATCATCCAAAACAAACAAACAAGCAAAACTGTCACAGAAACATCCAGAATAATGTTTGAGCAAATATCTGGGTGCCATGGTCCAGTCATGTTGACACATAATATTAAGCATCGTGTGGAGGGAAATGATAAAGAAACAAAGAAATAAGCAATATGTCAAGGAGGAATAAGTGCTATTTAAAGGAATAAAGCAAGCTTAGGGGGCATGGAGAGTTTGAAGGGTGAGGTGGTGATATTTTAGAAAGAGTGGTCTGGGAAGGCCACGGAATAAGAAGACATTTGGGCAGTGACTTGTTGCAAGTGGATGACTAGCTGGGAAGGGCTTTCCAGGCAGGTCACACCCAGAGGAACTTGGCTTAGCCCAAATGGGGACATACCTGAGGACCTCAGCAAAAGCATTATTAGCAGCTAGCTCTTAAGAGAGATAAAGGTAAATGTCTCCTGAATCACACTGGTAATTAACATGTTGACCACTGAAGCCACAGTGGGATCATACAGCCAATCATAACCACAGACGCTGCAATCTCGTAGAATCCTGGAACGTCAAAGCAGAAAGGGACCATATGAGCATCTGCTCAGCTTCAATATAGATTTTAAAAATGGATCTCCTTGCATCTTTCATTATCTACAGGATTTTAATATTTTCTGCAAATCAGAAAATTTGCTTCTCTCTCTCCTTCTGAATCGTTTGTGAAAATGTTAAGTCAGGTAACCAAACCCTAGACATTTGCCTGGCTTTTTACAAAGTTCATTCACATACATCACCTCGTGGTCATCACAATAAATCTACACGTGAGGAATTATTACGGTCTTATTTTATAGCTGAGGAAGCTGAGCACAGAGTATATGAAATGACTCGTCCAATAACCCACAGTTAGGACTGGCTAAGGGAGGACTCGACACCTCTGGCCCAAACGCCTCTGGGCTGTTTCAGGTTTACAAATTACTTTCCTAGTTGCTTTCTCCACTTAGGCACACAAACAACTCAATTTGTTTTCAGACAATTGTTGGCAAGACGCCTGTGTGTTAATTATACAACGAACCTTCAAAGCAAATGCATGTTGAAGGTGGAGGGAGTCTGGCAGGAACTTCCTGGAAACCAGAAGTCAGTCCCCTGCCCTCTAGTCTGGGAAAACTATAGCAGGATTGTCCTGGTTGGGGTTCTGGCTGGCAGGGAAGGTGAAACTTCCCAGCCCTGGTCTGCAGCTTGAAAAGAAGGGGAGTTTAGGTTTCCCTTCCTCCAGTCTGAGTGCTGAGTTTCTGAGAACAGCCATCATACCCACTGTGCGTCCCCTGCAGGGGTGGGGATCTGCAATGCACAAACAGGAATCAGAAGTCTTCCTATCCTCCAATCTTTGCATTTGCTCCATTTGAAACTCTCAGAAACAGGGTGACGTGAGAGTTTGTCCCTTGTATCAGATGATGAGAAACTGAGAGAACAGTTGGATTTTTATTAATTATCTGCATCAGTGATGAATCACTTTTCATAGCCAACCTGGTTACTACATAGAAGAAACAAAGCAGGAATGGAGCAGGAATGGCCAGACCCAGAAACTGATGACCACCCTTGAGGTATATCACTTCACTTTGACAAGCTCTCCACACTTTCCCAGGAATCATAAACACCCAAGATTTAATATGGCAATTACAAATAGAGTAACATTGCAGTGACTGAATTAAACAAACTACTGGAAGAAACTGAGAATCCCATTAGCATTACTTCAAAGAAGCAGTGTGGCAATTGGCCCTACGAGATGAGCTAGGGTTTGAAAAGGAAGTTTAAAAAAATCACCTTTTTTTTTTCTGTTCTTAGTGAAGTTCAAAGCAAACAGGAAAAGAATTTTAAAAAGCCGAGGCAAAAAAAAAAAAAAGGTGTCTGGTGGTGAAAAATAGCAGCCCTTCAAATGGCAAGAATAAGTAGACATCGTCTGGAACAGTCAGTGAGATTTTTCAATACTGAGCACACACTTCAGACTGATTATAAATATTCAAGCTGACTACAAGCTCTCCAGTAATCACGGTGAAGAGTTTTAGAGATGACCCAACCCAAGCCCTTCATCTTATAGGAGAAGCTATGCCCCAAACTGGTGGTGGGGTGACTGGTCCGTGTCACACAGCTAGCTCAAGAGATTCAGACTCCTACGGGCTGAACTGTATCTCCCTCATCCATATTCCTATGGTGAAGTCCTAACCCCAAGTACCCCAGAATGTCACCATGTTTGGAGATAGGGTCTTTAAAGAAGAAATTAGTTAAAATGAGGTCCTTGGGTGCACCTTAATCCGATATGACTGGTGTCCCTATAAGAAGAAACTTGGACACAGGCACAGACAAGGGGAAGACGACGTGAAGACACAGGGAGAAGGCCACTGACAAGCCAAGGAGAGAGGCGAGGAAGAGATCATCACCTCAGGGTCTAGCCTCCTTCTGGCCTCCAGAACTGAGAGAAAATAAATTTCTGTTGTTTAAGCCGCCCCGTCTGTGGCGCTGTGTTACGGCAGCCACAGGAAATGAATACAGGCCCAAACCACCATCTCTTAATTCCCTCAGATTCTGGATTTGAGGGAGGTCAGTGGTGCATACACACTTGGGAATTCCTCATAGCTGGGCACTAGGATTTCCCATCTTGAACTATCACTGAACTAAATAGCCAAGAGATTGCAAATAGTCTTCAGAACCGGAATCATCAGGGGCCCATAGGAACCTGAACTTCTTCCCAGTCTTACAGGCCCCACCAGGGGGTTGAAATCTCACTGTCCCTTACTGTCCAGGACACAACTGGAACAACAGACTAGTTCTGGTCATTCGCTTTTTAGACTTTTAGTTATTTATCAATACTAAAGGAAAAAGGAATTCTAAAAAGACCATTAATAGTTCACCATTTCCGACTGTATAATGCATCTCTAATATATTTGTGTAAAGGGTAAGGAAATAGTAATGACATTTTGTAGTAGGTGCATTACTGAAAAACTGAAATAAAAACAAATAAAAGAAAATTTTCTATATTAAAGAGATAAGTGAAGATTCCATTCATTCTTACTTTTTTCAAAATGTGTAAATAAAATTACACAAGTTAATCTTATTCCAGTAATGTTTTCATTCTTTCTTAAGGCTAGTTTCTTGGGAAGACCAGGAGAGAGATAGTTGAGGCAGTGGGAGTACGTGACTGGTTAGACCCCTGACTGAATCAAGCCATAAATAAAACAAAATGAGGAAACCCAGAGAATTCCATCTGGGATTAGATTTTGAGTTTAGTGCTAGAGTTAGAAAAATCGTTTTCAAAACCCTGAAAGACATTAGAATCATGTAGTGATGGATTAAAAATTTAAAAATGCTTAGGTCCCAAAACAGACCTAAAGAATCTGGATCTCTGAGAATGGGGTCTCCTTATGATTATGTTCAACCTTGTTACTTAATATTTAATAACCCTGGTGGTTATTTTGATGCTCCTCCCAGCTGAAGACCAACTGGAGGAAGCAAAATTTGAGGTTAGCAGGCGACTACATTTACATGTGAGAAGATAAGAGTGTTATAGACTAACAGCATCTGTGCTCTGCACTTGCAAATCAGAATTTGACTTTTCATGGAGAAATAATGACCCTTCTAAAAATAAGCCCGAAAAGAAAAGAAGTCATCTTTGGTGGAGGAAATGGGTAATGGGAGGGCTACCAAGTCCTAAACTAGAACCCTAGAGTTCTTAAATGCCCAGAGGGGTCACAGGGCTCTCACAGGAGTAAAGCATCAAGGTGGAACAGACAACAAAGTGTAGGAGGCGCTGGTCAAATGGAGAGGTGCACGTGGACCAAAGGGGCAGCCATTTGATCCAGGGGAGTGGGGGTCAGGTGGCATGTGGGTCCAGATCTTCCATGTTTCAAGAGAAACCAAAATCTTCCAACATATAAGTGGTGGCAGCTAATATTAAAAATACATACCTGCATACATACATACTGTATGTGTCAATACTGTGCAGGGTAGACAAAACATAGTCTGGGGCAGTGTAAGCCCAATTTTTGAAATCAGGCCTAAATCCATACAGACATCCATGTGCAAAAACAGTCCATTAGGAACAAGGATCCTTTTGTGAGGATGGCTAAAACCCATAGCTCAATCCTCAGCAAGGGGCAAGAGCCTTACACCACATGTTCTGAGTTCATTTTCTCTCTCTCTCTCTCCCCTCTCTTTTTTTCTAAGATCGCTTACCTCAGAAATCAAAAGTGTAGATGTTTCTCACATCTTATATTTTGATGGTCTCCCAGAACACAGAGGTGACTAAATCCATAATGCTGCATCACTTGACTGTAGGACAGCCTGACGTTAATGACTCCGAAGCAAAGTTTATTCTAATTTTCCAAGTTTATCCCAGTTCACAGCTTAACAAAACCTACCTACGGTAGGCTTGCTTGCCTTGCTGGGCTGAGTACATCTGCCGATTGAATTTGTAGTCAGATTTGCTAATTTACAAGATTGGCCTTACTCAAAATGCACAATTTCACACGAAAGTCACTATCATCCCGCACTTAGTGGATCTTGAGCCAGTCTATCATCCCCCACTTAGTGGATCTCGGGCCAGGTGTCCAATAGAGCAATGGCTGCTGTTTCTAACTGCCCAAAGATGGGGATGGCTTGGTTGCACAAAAGCTCATTCCAAATCAGAAAGGGAGCTGTGATCAAAGAGGAGAACTAGCCCATTTCCTTCTGAGGAAGGTGAAGTTAACAATCTTACAATGATCAACTATCTAATTTGGGCCTTACAACTCACAGTCTCACTTCAAAGAAGATATTATGAAAGTAGGCAAGTACTTTTGAATTATTTGTTCCTGTTCAAGACTGAATGGAAGATACTTAATTGGTGTTAGGAGTCCAACTACATAAAAAGCTAAAGATACGTTATTTTATTTCATTTTGTTTATTTATTTATTCATTTTATTTCTTTCATTTTAAAGCAAGGGTCTTCCAAAAATGAAAGGACTTATTAGGTAGTTAAATGCTGTTTTCCCACTTTTGTGAATAGATACACACACATCGCAAAAAGAATACAATACTGGGCTTCCCTGGTGGCACAATGGTTGAGAGTCTGCCTGCCAATGCAGGGGACACGGGTTCGAGCCCTGGTCTGGGAGGATCTCACATGCCTCGGAGCAACTGGGCCCGTGAGCCACAACTACTGAGCCTGCGCATCTGGAGCCTGTGCTCCGCAACAAGAGAGGCCGCGATAGTGAGAGGCCCGCGCACCGCGATGAAGAGTGGCCCCTGCTCGCTGCAACTGGAGAAAGCCCTTGCACAGAAACGAAGACCCAAACACAGCCAAAAATAAATAAATAAATAAATTAATTAATTAATTTTAAAAAAAAGAATACAATACTATCCATTAAGGTACTTACAATGGTCCTACAAATAATTTTTTGGTAATAAGCTATATATGTTATTATCTTTACATTATTACTTATATTATTATTTTTCATCATAAGTCAATAAGTCTTTAGTACCTATTACAAAACATGTGCTCATTTAAGGGACTTTTGGAACCTAAGATAATTCACCAAAAGGCACTTAACTCACTAGGGGTTTTCAAGTGGGGGATTTCCTTATTCAGGTTTTTGATCATCTCTTAGAAAATGATTACTCTGTCCTTGGCAGTTGTGGTATAGTGCAAGTAGCCTTCAGAGAGATTCCTTTGAAATACTGACACTTCCACTATTAAGAACTATTTAGAAGTAAATTACTTGTTTAGCGTCCCAAAGAAACTTACTTAGAGACAACATCGAAATCCTGAGTCCTCTTTGCCTTTCACCTTTTTCCTTCTATAAACTCAACGCAAGAATAAAAATTGCTTTTTCTAAATTAAACTCTAATTTTGCCACTAAGGGTGGTAATTGTATTATGGAGACAGACAATAGAAGATTTTTCATTCACCCAATTGTAGCTAGTCATGAAGGACCCGAAGATTTCCATATATCAATTTCATTTTTCCTTTCCAATCTTGCCATCTTTTATAAATTTCTGTTTTTCCATCCTGGTTGTTAATGTTTTAAATTACATTTCATAATTGATTTTATTCATAAGAATTTTCAAGTTTTTTATGATTTAAGGAAAACCTGTTAAAAACAACAATAAACAGAAACACATTGCAACCTATTTCATGTTTCTTAGGCTGGTTTAAGAAAAAATTATTAAACTATAAACTAAACAACTGTCCTTTATTTTGTCCCTGAAACTCTTCTGTATGATTACCTATAAATACACCGACTTCTTTTTCAGCTGCCCTCTCCTTGTCCTCAACCATAATTTTGAGAAGTGCTCTAAGAAATAAAGGAGAGGAAAATGGCTAATCTAGTAACTGCCTAACCATAGACCTAAACAGTACAAGACAAAACCTATCAGGACTATGTGCTATTAAAAGAAGCAGCAGCAGTCCTCACAGCTATTTCTCACACAAATTTCTAAAGCAAGTTTGCCTCTTTTTCTGTATTCTTTAGACACTTGTGAATTGTTTGGGGCTTTCAAACTGACTTATCGTAGGTCCCATGGAAATGACAACCAGAAACTAGGGGAGAGAAAACTAACTCCAAGAGGGAAGAAAGAAGGGAAGAGAAGCAAAGAGGTAAAGGATGGGATATTTGCTGACCATAGATTGTGCTAGAGACAAGAAGACTAGAGGAAGAAAGAGGAAAAGAGAAAATATGGCCACTCCCTCCCATCCACTTCCAGCCCACTGACACGATTAAACCAAATTTGCTTCTGTGTTCCATGTAATCAGCACTCGCGCCCCCATTTAATTTATTTGCACACTAGTAAATAAAGCCCTGCTAAGTGCAAAGTCATAAAAGCAAGCATTTTCTGGAGACACACAAGGTGACATAATGGTGTGGAAACTTCTTTAAGAATAGAGGCGTGATATTGTGCCAGTGATGGGTGCAGGGCAGCATTCTGTGTAACTAAATTTAAGAGTCATATTAGAAAAGAGAAATAGAGGATATACTACAAAATGCAAACAATGATTACCTAGGTGATAGGGTTATGTCAGATTTTTTCTTTTTACACATCTGTATTGATAAATGTTAATTTCTTAGGCCATGTATCATATATAACGGTAATAAGCAAATTATGTTTAATATATATTATAGATATTATAATAACATGTATATATAAATAAATGTGTGTGTATATATATATGCACATATGTGTGTGTATGAATGTGCATGCATTCTTTCAGAAAAGCAGTTTCCTTGGTGCTTTAAACATGCACCTCTGGTAAAGATGCTATAGTATAAAAGTTAAGCATAGCTCTGGGCTTTGATAATTTTGCTACACTTATTAGTATTGTTGTTCCAAGAACTAAGAGATTGTCAAAGCAACTAACACTGCAATAAGGCACTGGTTAATGATAAGGAAGAGAAGAGTGTGATCTGAGGTTGTATAAATGGTTTCTCAATTTTGAATCCTAAATTTTCTCGAAGAAAACTTCTAAAGGAGCCCAAATATTGTACATTATTTCTGAAAGGATCAGGGAGAATTTTTTTTTTTTTCCAATCATAAGATTGTTTCAGACATCAATGCTTTTTTTCCTTTCAACTCTTGGTGTCATCTGGACATCAGGTGCAATCAACGAACCGCCCGGGCTTTGGAACTGGATCTAAATTAAATCCCAGCCCTGCCGCTTACAGTTAGGACTCGGTCTAATTACTTAAGCTTTCTCAACCCCATTTCGCCCTCTGTAAAATGGAGATGAGGACATCTTCCTTACTGCGCAGCTGCTGATTAACTGAGATCACATTCGTAGACATTCTAATCACAGTGCCTGGCACTTTGATGGGGCCCAACAAAATAAGAATCGGTTGGCTTTCAGAGAATTCGGAACTCAAATGAACCTCTTGAGGCCAAGTGTCTTTGATCAGCCATCACCAGGCTGGCATTGCTGAGGTAGGGACTCTCCAGAAGAGGTAGCTACTGCTTAGGCTTCTGGGCCAAGTACAGGCTCCCCAGCGCGTGCGCGGTGGCAGCGGGTACCACCGCCTGAGCAGTGAGGCCCAGGCTCCCTACCGCCCCGGAGTTCAGCGAGCAATGAAAGATAACAAGAAAGAAAATGGAGAGAAGAAAATTAAAAAAAAAAAAAAAAAAAAAAAAAAAAAAAAAAAAGACCAAACCTGAGATAGTGACTCACAGTCTTAAGGAGAGGGATTACCGGAAGGGAAACAAAACAGTTTCTTTTTCTGTGTAGTGATAAGAAGGTAAACAAGTCTCTTAAGGCGCATTCAGCCCCAAGATAACTTTTTCGAGAAAGAAACGGTGCAGTCCAAAGCCTCAGGTTTAACCACCGCCTCGGGGCTGATTTATTCCCTAAAGTTGGGAACTACCGGAAAACTTTTACCAGTTCAGGGAGCGCAGGTTCTCACCGCCCCGCGGCGCGCACATCCACCAGCACAGCAGCGGGGCTTCGGCGTGACTTGTACGGACTTGTCCAGAAGATCCCCTCCTGTCTCCGGTCCCTCCAGCGACCCTCAAACCTCGCAGGCCCCGGCCCGCCCCCCGCGCCCACCCCTCTCTGGGCGGCGGACAGCGTCCCCCAGGAGCACCCGGAGCTGTTCCGCCTGCCCCGCGGGCTGGCTGCTCTATATCCAGCCCCAAGAAAAACGAGTTCCCCGTTTTCCTGAGATCCCGCCCTCAGGGAAAGTCCTGGCAGCCCTGGTGAGCCGGCCTGTCAGAGGCCGGACAAGCCCGCCGCCCGCGCGCGCATCCCCCCGCCGCCCCCGGAGCTAGTCCCGCGCCCGCCCGCACCGCGCGCGCCCAGTGGCCGAGCTGGGAGAGGCCCCCGCCCGGGCAGGAGGAGACTCACCAGTGGCCAGAGAACCCAGATCTTGGACATGGCTGTGGAGCAATCGCCAAAGTGAAGGAGCCTCTCCAACTGGCACCCGAGCGGGTCACACACCCCGTGAGAAGTGACAGCCCCGCCGGGTCCCTCCCCGCGCTCCAGCCAGCCTGGGAGAGTGTTCCCGCCGGGGCCCGCCCCGGGGCGCTCACGCACAGTTACTCCGGTAGCGCTTCTCTCTTTCTCCAGTAGCGTCTCCGAGCACCTGCGTGTGGCTCTTCTGAGAGACCCGAAAAGCCTTAAAGAAAGGTCACCGGGCCCGGGGGCGGGGGGCAGCCGAGGTTGGAGGAGGAAGCTTTGCTGGGGAACGCCCGGGTGGGGGAGGGCGCCTTCGATTCTGCAACTCAGTCTGCGCGCGCACGGGGCGCGGTGTGGGGGGGGGTGACGGGGGTGTAGAGCCGGGAGTGGGGAAAGAGCCAGGGTTTGTTGCACAAACGGGCATTCCCCGTTGGGGGCGTTTCCGCAGTCGGCTGGCATGCCTAGCTCAGGTGAGGATCTTGAGAGCGGGCTTGATGTCCTTTCTAAACTCTACCGCAGTTTAAACTGGGAAGGCTGGGGAGGACTGGGGTCCAGAGCGCAGACATCCTGCCTCCGTGCAGGAGCCTCGGCTAACTGCTGGGATTCTCAGAAAAGACCCAGTCTTCCCTCAGCTCCATGTGTTGTGCTGGTGACCTGAGAGGCTCACAGGAGTCCCCGGACTAGTGTATGTAGTGAGAGTTACCGAACGAAAAGTTTCAGATATTGTGCTCTGGGGATTCCGAAGAGGGCGGACCCCTTACCTTTTATTTCTCAAGAGGAGTACAAAGCTAACTCCCAAGACAAATCACACAGCTCCAGCTGTGTTAGAAGTTCACAATTACTTCCCCTCCTTTGTTACTCATTATTTCCTGGCCAATTTTCTTTAAAAAAAAAGAAAAAAGCAGTACTTTAGTGCTTTGGTTAACAGCTCGAAGTCACTATTGTTTTGGAAAAGTTGGTCTGTCTGTTTAGCCAGTTCTGCAAGAATTTTACAGAAGAAAGTTTGTATAATGACATCATTCACGAACATGACTCTGAAAGTAGTTCCTAGGCTGGGCACCAGTGAAGCGGTATTTCCTTGGCGTCCTTCACGAAGCTTTCCACCCTCACTCTGGTGCTCTTCTTCCTTCCCAGTTGGCTGTATCCCACTAGGAACACTCTCCTTTCCCTCCCTTTGCCTGGCTCATTCCTCATCCATCAGGCTCCCTCTCTGTGGACATTTTCTTCTGGTAGCCTTTCTGGGCTCCGAAGTCTGGGTGAGGTCACCCTCCTAAATGCTTTCACTCACCTGGTGTTTTGCACTGCCCTCATGACCCCAGTCTTGTAGGTATGGATTTACCTGTCTCTGCTTCATCTCCCTGCAGATTGATAGTGCTGTGAAGAAGACCCTGGCTGGCCAGGCCCGTTCCTACAGTTCCCAGCCCAAAACAGACACCAAAAGAAGTGAATGGTGGGGGGCTGGAGCCAGGAAGTTGAGGGTGTGTGTGTGTGGGATGTGGAGAGACTGTGTATTATCTTTGCAACTTTTCTGTAAACCTAAAACTGTTCTGAACTTTAAAAGTTTATTGAAATTTTAAAAGAATCATAAAAGGAAGGAAGGGAAGAAAGGAGGGAGGAAGGGAGGGAGGAGAGAGAGAAAGAGAGAGAGACAGACAGAACAGTTGACAAAATCAGCATCTCATGAGAGTGAATCATGAGTCAGCAACTTTTACAAATGGTTCTTCCTTACTTAATATTTACCATTTTAACCCAGTGAGGTAGGTGATTATTAAACTTACTTTATAAATAAAGAATTGTAGCCAAAAAAGTTTAAGCAACATTGGCAATTTGGTTAGTTAATAAATAGCAGATCCAGGAATTAAACTTAGATATTCTTGTTCCTGAGGCCCTGCTCTTTCTAACCCACTCCGCCCCCCTCCACCCAATTACCCTGAAGTTCAATGAAATAGTTACAGATGCTTTGTGGGGAGAAATGTGTTTCATGATCAAATGATTTTAGAAAATTCTGGGTTAATTTAAACAGGTCTCTTAATCCAAGACTTCTCAGAGCCTTCAATATGTTAATATACACTGCGACTGTCTAGGAGGGGGCTATGATATATACTGTTCCCCAGCCTTCTTTGTCTTCTTTATGGAGTCCTTTGAAGAACACCTTCTGAATGACCACCTTAGGAACGCTGGTGTTCTGGGAGAAACAGTTCAGACATCTCTAACGATTATTTTTCTTTAACAATGCATTCCTACGGGCCTCCAAGCCTTCAAGGGCAAAGAAATACAATTTTAATAACAGAATTTCCAGCACTCTACCAGATGTGGGAGATACTTTGGACAACCGTCCTGATTTTACTGAAACCACACCATATGAGTTAAAGCCTGTTCTTCTACTCTAAAGATATCCTTGCCATTGAACATTTCATTCTGAATAACATTTAAACACACATCTGCCTATTTTAAAAAGCTGGGAGGAAGAAAACCCCCAATACCTTTTCACCACCAAGACTACTTTTATTTCTTCTCCATGAATGTTTTAAAAATTGTTGTCAAAAAAATTGCTCTTACTAAATAGCAACAAATTTATTTTAATAATACCCACTTGCAGTGCACATTCATGATTGTTTACCCTACATCTTTCCCCCTTCTTCCTGGTAATAGCATCTCTAAGTTGCCTTTGTTCCTCTTCCCTCTTCTTAGCTATTTGATGTGGGTGGTTGTATTAGTCAGGATTCTCTAGAAAAACCCAATAGGATATATATAGACAGATATCAAGATCTATATAGCTAGATCTATCTATCTATCTATCATCTATCTATCTATCTACCTATAGATAGATAGATAGATAGACCTATGTATATATATAGAGAGAAAGATGTAAGGCATTGTTTTATGTGATTATGTAGGCTGGCAAGTCCAAAATGTGCAGGGCAGGCTAAGCAGGCTGGAAACCCAGGGAAGAATTGCAGTTCTCATCCAAAGACCATCTGCTGGCAGAACTCCCTTTCTCTCAAGAGAGGTCAGTCCTTTTCTTAAGGCCTTCAATTGATTGGATGAGGCCTACCCACACTATGGAGGGCAACTGCTTTACTCAAAGTCTATTGATTTAAATATTAATCCCATTCAAGAAATACACCTAGAAACACCTCAGATAGTACCAACTGTTTGGGTACTGTGGCCTAGTCAAAGTGACACATAATCCTATGTGTCAGCATAGGATTAACCATCACAGTGGCATTGACACCAATCCCAGGGCCTGTGTGTGTGTGTAGTGAGGGGAGAGGAGGACAGGGAATCCCACTTGGTTAAGGCAACCAGCATATCACATTCTGTTGTGAGCTTTCCTGGAAACAGTGGGACACAAACTCTTTTTTTTTTTCTCCACTGCATTTGAAGTGGGGATATTTGAAGTGCGGAACTGGTGAGGTCGTTCCTCCCAGAGCTGAAGACAGTCAACCCACGCTGAGAGAAAACCACACTGAGAGGCTGAGCCTAGCAGTGTCGCCTGAGTCCTGGATTGATTTAGTCCTGAAATCAAAACCTAGACTACCCACAGTTACCTGGCTCAGTACATTCTCAGTGTTTGCTTAAGCCAGATTCTTACAGCTAAAAGAATCTTAACTACTATGTCATCAGAGCTTATAATCAGTGTAAGAAATTCTCTGTTATCAAAATTAGTTGTTACAAATGGACTGTTGCAGTTTCAGGCTCAAGTAAGGATAAAGGCCTAAACAAGCCTGTAGAGATGGCCGAAGATCTAGGGACATCACTTCTACCAAAGAATTTTTCTATAGCTAGAGGGCACCAGATACCACATCAGCCAAGTGATGAAGAAAATTGAATACTGTTTCCATCCATGAATAGAAATATATTTGAGTTCTTGGGAAATGGAAGAAAGAAGAGGGCATGTTTTGATTTGGATATGTAATCTGTGAACCTGATCATAGAGACATTTTCATCTCCCAAAGAACATCTTATTTCTCTCAGGGTTAAAGAAATGATGTATACAAAGCACCTAGCACACTCAATAAATACTACTTACTACTTTGGCACTGCTCTTCCTAAATGAGGTGCCGTCACAGGACAGGTTGAGAATTGGGGTCACAGTTCAGGTAGAAAGAAAGACAAGTTTAGTAGCTTACAACCACTTTCCTGTATTATTTCCTATGTGAGTGTGTTCATGGGCCCAAAGGTACAGGAAAGGTACTTTTCCTTTTTCTCCAAGGAAAAGTGCTTGGAGCCTGGCTGACAGAAGCTGGAAAGCTTGGCCCCTGGGATGTGGAGCAAGTTACTCAATCTCCCAACGTCTTCCACCATGAACACTGGTATATTAACCTACCTCTTGAGCAAGAACTTGAAAAAGACAATGGATTAGAGAGCATTTAGACTGTAGTGGCTAGGATGCAGAGAGCACCGTGAGCAGCAAGTAGGTGGAGAAAACAGCTTTCTGTAGGGCCTGATTTTGTAATCCAGTTGGGCACTCTTCCCCTGAGTGCCCTGAAAGCACAGATTTTCTATGAATCCACGCACGAAAAGTGGGCCCACCCAAGGTGTTCAGAACCGACACACGAAAAGGTAGGGACCACTTTTCATGAAGTGCTAATCTGGGGCAGATGAGATTTAAGGCTTATTATTTTTTATATATATATAAATTTATTTATTTATTTTTGGCTGTGTTGGGTCTTCGTTTCTGTGTGAGGGCTTTCTCTAGTTGTGGCAAGCAGGGGCCACTCTTCATCGCAGTGCGCGGGCCTCTCACTATCGCGGCCTCTCTTGTTGCGGAGCACAGGCTCCAGACGCGCAGGCTCAGTAGTTGTGGCTCACAGGCCCAGTTGCTCCGAGGCATGTGAGATCTTCCCAGACCAGGGCTCGAACCCGTGTCCCCTGCATTGGCAGGCAGATTCTCAACCACTGTGCCACCAGGGAAGCCCCAACGCTTATTTTAAGGCTATATTTCTTAAGCCTTAGTCTACATTTTGCCATATCTGTGGTCCACTTGTACTTTCATTTAACTAATATATATTTTTAAGTCAACTTGCTTTGTTTCCTAAGTAATTTATTTTTAAAAACAAAGCATTACTTTGTAACTATAAATGGAAAATCAGCATTCCTTACCAAAGATAGAAGGTATCTATAAAAATAAATACACAACCATTGAAACAAAATATTTGCCTGCATACCACTAAAAATGTTTCCCAAACCACCCGTGGTAAGGGTACCACTACACTTCTGGAAAGGTTGACCTAAGACGTGAAAGTCTCTGCTTTAGCCTTCCTCTCTGCCTCCAAAATAACCGCCAGAGAAAAGACCAGCAAACCTGGGCCTCAGGCCCATCTCTAGGTAATGTCAACAGCAAGAGATGTCAGAGCAGCATGGGGTTAGGGACAGTCATTGCCTGTTAAGCCCCATCTAGTGCTGGAGGAGTGTGATTGGGGGCAACCCTCCACCAGGGCACAAACCTTTCCCTGTTAGAACAGGCTGAGTGACAGGTCAAGGGAGATGGTGGATGGGGAAGAGGGGAGGGTTACAGCAAGTCCTGTAAAGCTAGAGAGAAAATGCAGAGTAAGGTATTAGAGAAGAGATGACAGGGGAACAGGAGGCTAATTTAGAGTACAGAGCACCTGGAGAGAAGGAAGAAGTAGATGGTTTTCTGCAGAAGATGGCCTTAGTCAACTAATACAGAAGAGTGAGGAGGATAGACCCGTGGATTTAAATCCTAGTTCAGTTACTTCACTAGCTGTGAGAAGCTTTGCATAATATTTAACCTCGTTCAGCCTCAATTTTCTCACCTGGCAAACCTAAGCGCTTTCAGTGATAATGATTTGTCTGGGAGTTGGTCTTGTATTTTGTAATATTATTTTAATTTTTGCAGTGTGCAAATGTCCTCTCAGGACTACACGGATCACCAGCACCTTTTCATAGGTAACAACTTATGTGGCCTTGGCCCAAAGTTACCAACATTGGTGCCCTTTTATTTATGTGTACTGCTTTTCCTTCTTCACCAGGTTAGAGAGCGTAAACATTGCCTGCAGCCCCTCATCCTGGCTTCTCCACAGAGGAAACAGTATATTTTAAACTTTTTGGAAAAGAAATAAAAAGAAATCATTGGCTCAGGCTCCTTGTTCTCATGATCATCTACTGTTGGCTCTGATCAGGTCTCTCTCTTCATATGTGACTTGACCATTTAGACAGGCCCAAAGGTTTCATGAAGAACTAAATGCAAATTGCATGCCCAGTCTGTGCTATGTCTGTGGTTCATTTGCTGGTTCAAGTCCACCAAATGGGTGTTGACAAAGAACAAAGATCTTAATAACTTGCTTTCTGATGCGCCTCAGTGATTATTATAAAGTTGTTCAAACTCATCATGAGAAATGCCCAAAAAGGGAGGGTGTCATGGATATATGATTTTAAATTGTTTTAAATTTCTAAGCATCCTCTCCTCCCAAATACACACCACCTTCTAGGAAGGATGGTTCTCTAGAAGACTCTCCCAAGTGTTGTAGTAGGTATGAGTCTGCTGTGTTTGGAGAGGCTGAGACTGAGCAAAGATACAAAGCAGGCATCGCCCACTCACCTGGCTTTGAAATCTTGGAATTTCCAAGTCATCCAAGGGGCTTTAAAATTTTTCTTCAAACTTATTTTTATTTAAACCATGAAAATATGCTGGGGAGAATTGTTTAAGGAGAAAGGAATGTGAAATCCAACAAAACTAAGGTATTATTCATAATAATATCCAATAATATTAATTAGATTTTTTTAACATCTTTATTGGAGTATAATTGCTTTACAATGGTGTGTTAGTTTCTGCTGTATAACAAAGTGAATCAGCTATACATAAACAGATGTTAATAGTAATGTCTAACGCTTAATAATAACTAATCTTAACACAGACATTTGTGCGTTCTTTGCCTTCCTATTAACTCATCTAAGCCTCATAACTACCCCATGAAGTAGGTCCTGTTACCATCCCATTTCATAGATAAGAAACTTGTTGTAGCAACTTACCCAAAGTCGCATGGTTATGAGGTAGCCGAGGTGAAGTTCTGAAGTCCATGCCAAATCTACTCCCTCTTCAAACAAGTTAAATCAATGGCCTTAGGATCAAGACATAAACTCTCTAAGCAAGTATAGAACCTGATTGTTTTGTGGTTCTGTTGAACGCATGGTTTCCCGTTGATTAATGTCATACTTTTATCATTTTATTTTCTTCAATTTCAGGCTTTATTTCCTAAGACTTCATGAGCTAAGGGTACTCTTTACTGCACTGATCAATTCTATCAAGTAAGAAATTTTGCTGTCTTTATATCCATTCGCCCCTTCTAAGAATTCGCCCCACTCTTGTCCATGTCAATTGGATTGAAATGAAGACTGTAATGATTAAGATTGTGTGGCCATAACTCCACACTCTAACTCAATGCTTTCCAAACCTTCATATGGAGATAAATCTCCTGGTGATTTTATTAAAATTCAGATTCTGATGCCGTAGGTCTGAAGAGAAGCATGAGATTCTGCATTTCTCACAAGCTCCCACAAGATGTAGGTGGCACAGCTGGAGAGGACCCTTGGGTTGGCAAGGTAATCAGCTCAGGGAAACCAGCCATCAGTCCAGTTGTCTGATCTCATACAGATACAAACAAGTTGACTCCACTTGTAACATTTTGACCAGCTGTATTATTATTTGAGGGTTTCTTTTATGGTATTAGGTAGGGAATGTAGTGAAGTCAACAAACCAAATAATGTCATAATAAACATATTTTTATCCGGTTTCCATTTAGCTTATTCTTATACTCCCTAGGCCAAATTTTCACTTAGCAGAAACAAGTCTGCCCTGACTACGAAAATAAATCCTTCCTATCAAGAGAAAGAAGGGAAAAAAGAAACTTAGTTCCTTTTCAAACACACTGAGCTTTTACTTCCGTGAACAGAAAGAAAACTGGCAAGAAGCCTGCTGATCCCCTCAGCCAATCAGAATAATATGACCATAAATGTCCATAAATTCCCCCCTCAGCGAATCTCTGCCTTCTTTATTTCCGTCATGGGGACATGTATCTTACAGTTCGGTGCCACATACTCTGCCTTTTATGTCTTACTTGCCCCTTCTCAAAAAAAAAAAAAAAAAAACCAAAAACCCCACATTGGATCTCCCATGTAAAAAATTTTTTATGTTAAACTTAGTACACGTGCAGCTTTTGATTACCTTTTAATGATAATATCTAACACATTTAGAGCATTTAATATGAGCCAGGTACTATTCTAAGGGTTTTATAAATATCATGTCATTTAATGCTAATAAAAATCCTGAGAGATAGGTCTTTCTTATACCCATCATATAGGTGCAATAAAGTGAGGCCCCAAGTGGTTAAGGATCTTGCACTTGTCACATAGTGCGTAAATTGTAGAGCTGGGATATGAACCAAATAATTGCTTCTTACGTTTAACAGTGTGCTGCCCTCTTCCTGAGCCAGCACATACTAGCTAACTGAGCATTCGCTATGCATCAGACCCTTTTCCATATATTATCTCATTTAATTCTACCCACATCTATGAGGAAAGACTAACTTTTCTTAAAATTTTGATTTATTTACTTTTATTGTATTGGAGTATAGTTGATTTACAATGTTGTGTTAGTTTCAGGTGTACAGCAAAGTGATTCAGTTATACATATACATATATTCATTCTTTTCTTATTCACATAAGCAGGTACCTTGATCAAATTCTCAAGGCAAGTAAGGGACCCAGGTCTGTCTGACTCTAAAGCCTATGCTCTTTGCACAATATCTTGATATCTACCACCTTTTTAGTGAATGAGAGTTTGCCTCTTGCTTTTTTTTTTTTTTTTTTTTTTTTTTTTTAATATAGGGCCAATCCGAAACCTTTGCATACACCAGAGCACAGACTAGAACATATATTATCTGGTTCTGGGACTCTTTCTGAAAGGGTCTAAAATACCTTGCCTAAGTTTTCCCTACCCTTTTCCCCACCTCACCTTTCCTACCTCTCTCACAGTTCCCTCTTCCTATGACCTCATGTCTCCCATCTCTGCCCATCTACCTCTTTGTGGCCTTATTAACAAAGTAGACATTGGATGGAATTGGAAAATATCCCTCCCTTACTTTCCCTTGGGGCTTCCCCTCACCGTGGGATTGCATCTCGTCATTTTGCTTTCTTTTCCTTAGATACTAGTCTAACCCTCATGCAAAATAGAATTTCCTATCTTCTTTTCATGTTTGTCAGTATAGCGAAAGTTCATAAACCACAATGATGAAGGATAAAGCATTGGCCAATTTCTTCAAAAAAAGCATTTCCTCTCTCAGCCCAGTGATTGACACATTACTAACATTTATGAAGAGTTTAACTGCACTAGAAAGTGCTTTATGCACAATCTCATTTGATCCTAATATCTTACTATTTAAGATGACCCTCATTTGACAGGTTAAGAACCTTAAGCCTGGAGAATTTAAGTAACTTGCCTGAGTATCGCACGCCAGTGTATGTTAGAGCTGGGTTGGAACTCCAGTCTTACCCCTCTGTCAACTGACCCCACTCCCTCTTTGATGGTGTATTGTCTTCTTTGCCCTTTGCTTTTGCTGACTTCCTGGCAGTTGGCCTCCCCACAACTTCTCCCCACCCTGTCATCCAAACTGCCCCTCTGGAAGGACGCTCTTCCTCCACTTTGACAATCCAAATCCCACTTCTCACATAAGGCAAAATTGAAAACTCGTAGCCTTCCCTGACTTGCTTCACCCCATTGCGACCCTTCCAAATGTAGAACTTTCTCAGCACTTTCTTTTCTTTTTCATTGTTTTATTTATTTATTTATTTTTAACATCTTTATTGGAGTATAATTGCTTTACAGTGTTGTGTTAATTTCTGCTGTATAACAAAATGAATCAGCTATATGCATACGTATATCCCCATATCCCCTCCCTCTTGCATCTCCCTCCCACCCTCCTTATCCCACCCCTCCAGGTGGTCGCAAAGCACCGAGCTGATCTCCCTGTGTGAAGCAGCTGCTTCCCACTAGCTATCTATTTTACATTTGGTAGTGTATATATGTCAATGCTACTCTCTCACTTCATCCCAGCTTACCCTTCCCCCTCCCCATGTCCTCAAGTCCTTTCTCTACGTCTGCGTCTTTATTCCTGTCCTGCCCCTAGGTTCATCAGAACCATTTTTTTTTTAAATTCCATATATATGTGTTAGTATACGGTATTTGTTTTTCTCTTTCTGATTTACTTCACCCTGTATGACAGACTCTAGGTCCATCCACCTCACTACAAATAACTCAATTTCAGTTCTTTTTATGGCTGAGTAATATTCCATTGTATATATGTACCACATCTTCTTTATCCATTCATCTGATGATGGAGACTTAGGTTGCTTCCATGTTCTGGCTATTGTAAATAGAGCTGCAATGAACATTTTGGTACATGACTCTTTTTGAATTATGGTTTTCTCAGGGTCTATGCCCAGTAGTGGGATTGCTGGGTCGTATGCTACTGTCTTTGAACAGAGGCCTTGAGCTGAAGTCTGGATCCCAACAATCTTCTTAATTAAGTGAATATCAATGAGTATCTAGTTTGTGGCATGGACTGTACTAGGCCCTGGGAATAGCAATGAGCCAGACCTGTGTGGTCCCTGCCTTCATGGATTTTACAGAGTGATTATAATAGTCAGCCCTGGCCTCCCCTGGCCTGAGAAACACTCATCCCCTTTGGTTCACCAGACACCACTGTTCTGGTCCTCCCCCTACCCTGCCGTCTTCACACTGGTTATGCTTGGCCTCCTGTTGCTTATATGAATGCTCTTCTCAGCCCTCTGTTCCCCTCACTTTCTCAAAGATGCCCTAAAGCTTTGACCATCACCTCTTTCCAGACAACTTTCAAATCTCTACCTCATGCTCTGATTTAGGTTTACGTTCCTTCTCATTTTCCAGTCGTCACCTCAAACTCTTCACGTGCCTAAAACTGAGCTCTTCAATTTTCATCTAAACCATAAAGGTGAGGAAATTGGAGGCAGTGAACAAAATGAATCATAAGATAAAATTTCAAGTAGGAATAAGCCCTCTTTAGTCTGTGGGCCCATCTGGATGTCTTCAGAACCCACAGACTTTGCAACTCTGCTTTGCTGCTTCTGTCTGTCAATCTCCATAATTAGATTCGAAGCTCCTTAAAAGTAGGAAGTGTAACTTTTACTATTCCGTATTGTCAGGGTCTACCCCCAAAGTTTCCCAAGCACTTCCTACTGTATGAGGAGGTGTGTGATGAGGACACAGACACTGGAAATGGCTTTTGCTGTTTCTGCATGACGTCACCTGACATTTGATTGTAGACGCAGGACCAGATGGCTAGCAAATTATAAGGGCAAGCCCCTTTAATCTCTTCTGATTGAATGAGGTTTTAATTTTGTCCTGATTTTTTTTTAATTTGTAAGTAAATGTATTTTTTTTAATTTATTTATGTTTTTAATTTTATTTATTTATTTATTTATTTTTGGCTGTGTTGGGTCTTCATTTCTGTGCGAGGGCTTTCTCTAGTTGGCGGCGACTGGGGACAACTCTTCATCGCGGTGCGCGGGCCTCTCACTATCGCGGCCTCTCTTGTTGTGGAGCACAGGCTCCAGACGCGCAGGCTCAGTAGTTGTGGCTCACGGGCCCAGTTGCTCCGTGGCATGTGGGATCTTCCCAGACCAGGGCTCGAACCCGTGTCCCCTGCATTGGCAGGCAGATTCTCAACCACTGTGCCACCAGGGAAGCCTTTGTCCTGATTTTTGACAGAAAGATCAAAATAATTACATCCATGCTGTCCTTTCCCAAAACTCAGGGTTTGCAGACATGTTAAGATAAACAACAATGTCATCATCAACAATAGAAAAGCAGAGAGACAGAGAGGGAAAGAGAGGGATGTCTCAGCTTGAGACCATTATGTTCTTTCCCATTCTTTGCTAGGCTTATGACTACTACACTAACCAGAGTTTAATATCATCTCAAGATGAGGAGCCTACATTTTAAGGGTTCATGACAATTACTTGGCCAGACTTTCCTCCCTCCTGAAAGCTGGCATCTTCTCCTCATGAACATCTCTCTTTGAAGTCAGCAGGAATCTGGTCTGTGATGAATCACAAGGCTTGGCTTCCTTAGGAGCCAAGGCTGCCAAACCTCTCTGCTGCAGAGCCTGGAAGCTCACTGACCCCATTTTTTTCTTCCCTTTATCTCAGCTTTCACCTCCCCCCTCTCTGTCGCCCACCCCAACACACACACACCAGTGCAGCCCATTAGAACTGGCTTAATAACAGCTAAAGAATCTATAATTTGAATTGTGCTCGTTTTTCTCTGTTTTCCAGTGTTTCAGACATTGGACCGTGTTCCTAAACATAAAATAGCATGGTTTTTTTTCCCACCAGTGCCCATTTTTTTGACGCACATTTTATTCTTCTCCTTTCTCTGCTTCTGGTCATCCTATTTTTCCTGCAATAAATAGAAGAGACAGAAGGACAACTGGCTTAGTATGATGTACATCAGGACAAGGAAAATGCTGTGTCCTCAGGTCTGCTCTGGGAGAGTGTCGGGTGCCGGCATCCTCTTAGGACTGAAACTTTTGTCTGTACAGACCACATTTTCCCATACTGCCTGCTTTCAAAGGCTCACTTGTATCAAAGGACCTTTCTCTACTGTTGTCTTATGGAAGATGGTAGAATTCTGGGTGTATACAGTGGGGTGGCCAAGTGAAAGCAGATTTGCTTTATTAAACAGGGTGAGGGAGAAGGGGAACTTTCTAGGTTACCCTGACTATCAACCACAGTTTGGCTTTCACTTGGTTTATAATTCTGAAGGTATATGGAGAAAACTTATTTTCTTTCAATTCTATAGCCAAATAGTTCACATTGCTACATGACCCTTTCATGTCCCTCAATGAGGAAGTAATAACAAGCCAGCCTGTTCCCACCCAGAAGTGAAACTGAAGACCAATTCACTTCTGGGCTTTAATTCTAAAACTATGTATTGCATTTTGGGCAAGTCTCTACCTTTGCAGTGGCAGGAGAAAGGGAAGACTTAGGATGTAGAGATGGACAGGACATGGGTCCTGTCTCCTAGAAGAACAGAGGCAGCCAGTATAATCTATGGGCTCATAACATGGATTCTGGAAGTCAAATTCTGACTCCACAAACATTAAGTAGGTGGTCATGGAACAGTTACTTAGTTTTTCTGAGCTTTTAGTTTGGTCTGTAAAAAGAAGATGTTAACAACAGAAAGTACTTTATATGCTTGTTATGAAGGTAGAGGTAATTCATGGAAGGGATGTTGCACAGAATCTGACACATAGTCATTTCTTGATGAATATTAGTTCCTATTAGTGTTATTATTAGTATAAGAAAGGCAAAATTGCTAAGAGATTCAAGAGGACAAAGGGTTGCTTCTATAATAGCTTCAGGTACCATAGAAGGATTTATGGAGAAGCTGCTGCCAGGAGTGCCACAATTTACTGTGTGTTCATGGGAGAGAAGATCTACTTTAATAAAATCCCCTTCCCAGGGTGGTCCCCAGATACCCTGGGACTTCTAGGTTCCCTGGCAGTAGGGTGAGCTGGAGCTTTAGTGCAAATGGACCGGGCCTGACTGATGACTAGCTCTCAGCACAAGCCTGACAGCTTTCATTTCTTCCTTCCTTTGTGGTTGGTACCAATAGAACAGAGTCTTTTCTCTCCCCTTCCACTAGCTGACAGGTCGGTTGAGGTGTGCACAAGCTCTCCCAGAGTCCACAGAAAGCAGGCTCGTGCAGATGTGTAGAGTTCCAACAAGTGTATTGACAGTTATGTTTTCTCAGCTTCACCTATTTATGTGAAATTGTGAGTCAAGACTCCTTTTAGCTTTTTAGTAATTCAGTCCACAAAAGTGTTAATTCATTCAATGCCAAAGATGTCTGGAATAAGTTTTTCCTTTGGGATCCGGAGGAGAACATTTTGCTGCTTATTCAAAGGAATCTAGGGGGCATAGGCAAAACTCCCTAAACCAGAGTCAAGCATCTCAATGTAAACCTCTTCTACAAACATGGTATTGATTTAAGCCTCTAAGAGGGTCTAATAACGTTTGACAAAAGAAATAATTATTTAATTTTCAAACCTCAATTCTACCCAAGCGCCTGGACATTTACATTTTGCTTTATTTAATGAAACATTTTCAAGGAATTCTGTTCAACATTTTCTTTCTATCATAATTTCTTAATTATGGATATACATTTTAAAATGCCAAGAGAACACAATTGTATTCATTTAAAATTACAATCAGTCTCAAAGTATCAAAGTATCAAAGATACTTGATACAATTTCAATTTTCTTAAATTTACCAAGGCTTGATTTCTGACCCAAGATATGATCTATCCTGCAGAATGTTCCATGAGCACTTGAGAAGAAAGTGTATTCTGTTGTTTTTGGATGGAATGTCCTATAAATATCAATTAAGTCTATCTTTTCTAATGTGTCACTTAAAGCTTGTGTTTCCTTATTTATTTTCATTTTGGGTGATCTTTCCATTGGTGAAAGTGGGGTGTTAAAGTCCCCTACTATTATTGTGTTACTGTCGATTTCCCCTTTTATGGCTGTTACCGTTTGCCTTATGTATTGAGGTGCTCCTATGTTGGGTGCATAAATATTTACAATTGTTATATCTTCTTCTTGGATTGATCCCTTGATCATTATGCAGTGTCCTCTTTGTCGCTTGTAATAGTCTTTATGTTAAAGTATATTTTGTCTGATATGAGAATTGCTACTCCAGCTTTCTTTTGATTTCCATTTGCATGGAATATGTTTTTCCATCCCCTCACTTTCAGTCTGTATGTGTCCCTAGGTCTGAAGTGGGTCTCTTGTAGACAGCATATATATGGGTCTTGTTTCTGTATCCATTCAGCAAGTCTATGTCTTTTGGTTGGAGCCTGCCTTCTCCAGCTTAGGTGTTCTGGAAAACCCTTTCCTGTCCCAATCCACAGTTGTCTGAGAAGAGCTTAAAAATCAGACTCCATCACTCAGGAATATGTCTACTATTTGTCCCTTTTATGGATAAGAGTAAGCGAAGACAAAGTTTGTCACTACATTTTGTTGTGTTTTGGTGGTAAAATCCCAGTGTCAGACACAAATTCAGACATATCTCTTTGTCAGATTTTTGGATTCATAAATACCAAGTGGAAAATTCTAAAGCTGCGCAAAGTGTCTAATTTCGGGACTCTCCAAATGCAATATTAATATTCTGGTATGATGTCCTTCTTCCCACCCCCTAGTGCTCACTGCTAGGGCTGAGTTGTTTTTAGCTAGAACTAGCTCTATTCAGATGGTCCCCGCATTCCTAACTGAATGCCCTCTCTTAGGAGCAGGGGCCTGAGCTCCAAGGAAACCTTGGGATAAAAGTGGGGATGGAAGTTAGAGAACACTCAGCAATTTGCTGCATTCAAAAGGGAACTCAAAGGAGAGGACAGTCAGGTCAACAAGACTTTGCTGGGATTTCAGAGTGTTTATGGAGAGTGGAATAGGATGTGGAGATTGGAGTGATGCTTCTTGGAGAAATAGATCTACTTGAATGGAGTGGTGACTTTGCCTGTGAGTGGAGAAAGAGCTGGTAAGCTGCAAGCTTTACTTTTTTTTTTTTTTTTTTCAAGCTTTACTTTTTTACATAAAAGTAAAAATTTTTCTTAAACATCATATCCTGCATTTTAACATTAAACGTAAGGAATTTATGGATTCCTTGAATATTGAAAACACTGTTCTATCACTAGAAATGCATTTAAATTCATCTTTCTTTAGTTATTAGTGTGGTCTGCTATCAGCATATTTTGCAAAAAGTGCCTATTTCCTGAAGGATTAGAGGCATTCATTCATCATCAAAGTCCAGGCAGAGTTGATCATTTACCAACATTCACGTGAGAGACGTTTACTGAGCACCTGCTATGCCCTTGGCACTTAATAGACACTGGAGATACCGTGGTAAACAGTCAGGGTCCCTGCCCTAGCCTAGTGAGAAAGGTGGGTATAATGAAAGAATCACACACTATCACAAATACTGATAAGTATTATGAGGGGAAGTTTGAGTGCTCTTAACGTACATACTGAGATCTAGTTGGGAGGGAGTGTGGTGTTCAGGAAAGGCTTACAAAAAGTTGATCATCTCAGAGATCTGAAAAATCTGAGTGGGAGTAAACCAGCCAGAAAAGGATAATGAGAGATGAAACCGAAATATCCGAAAGTTTCCTTTGCACAATAAGACAATACGCCATTCTGGGTGGGTTGTTTCCTTTCAAATAGAGACATCAAAGTCATATAGAGGCAGAGTGACAGCTCAGGTTACAACATGGGTTTAGGCATAGTTGATGCCCCAAACATAGCAGAATGTGGAAATATTTGTTTCTTACAAAGCAGTTTTTTTTAAAAAAAAAAAAAAAGATGGAATATTGACACTAAAGTCAAGAAAGTTTTTCGGGGGATGAGAGAAGTGACAGGGCAAACAGGGCATTGGAAAAAGCTATTTTAATTTTATGGAAATAATGTGTCCCAATTTCCCCCACTCCCATCACTTAGGATTATACTTGTTGGTTCAAC
This sequence comes from Balaenoptera acutorostrata, assembly GCF_949987535.1. Classification (NCBI taxonomy): domain Eukaryota; kingdom Metazoa; phylum Chordata; class Mammalia; order Artiodactyla; family Balaenopteridae; genus Balaenoptera; species Balaenoptera acutorostrata. The sequence continues at coordinate 38,256,178 of NC_080079.1, forward strand.
CATCAGGATCCTACTTTTATTTTTTTATTTTATTTTTTTAAAATTATTTTATTTTATTTATTTATTTATGGCTGCGTTGGGTCTGTTTCTGTGCGAGGGCTTTCTCTAGTTGCGGCAAGTGGGGGCCACTCTTCATCGTGGTGCGCGGGCCTCTCACTGTCGCGGCCTCTCTTGCTGCAGAGCACAAGCTCCAGACGCGCAGGCTCAGTAGTTGTGGCTCACGGGCCTAGTTGCTCCGTGGCATGTGGGATCTTCCCAGACCAGGGCTCGAACCCGTGTCCCCTGCATTGGCAGGCAGATCCTCAACTACTGCGCCACCAGGGAAGCCCAGGATCCTACTTTTAAATTGTCTTGAGTACCATTCAATGTGAGGGAAAAGATCCTAATGCAATGTAGATAATAATTTTCCAAACCCCTAAACCTTTATGTTTCCTGGGATGTTTCTTCTTATTCAGAAGGATCTTCTACCCAGACACATTTTCCATCTGTATGTAGTCTGGGAAAAAAATAAAATAATGTAGTGTTTTACCACCAAATGCCAAACCCATATAAAGTTCTGATGGACAGAAACTTTTCCTTCTGTATGTCTGGGAAATCTTCCATCCACATCCACTTTCCAAGAAAAAGACTTTAAAAGTGGTGAATGAGGTATAGGGATCTGTAGAATTTCCACAACACATACACATTTCATTACTAGAAAAGAGGACAGAAATTCCTAAATCAGCAGTTGCCTGAAACATTTTTAGCAGAGCCTCATTCCAGGCCAGCCAGTGAGAATTAAGCAGGAAAAGACTTTCAGTGACTCAGAAGCTGCCTTCCCTTATAAAGTCAAGGTTCTCCCGAGTGGTATTTTGACTACTTTTGGAGGAGGGGTTGCCTGCATCCAGTTCTCTGAAGAAGCCAGAATTTTTTGTTCCTCTCTACCAAAAAAGTACTCCATCAACAAATATGTGCGCAAGATATAGACCCTGCCTGCATTCTTTCAGGTCAGCGGAGTGGCTCTGTTACCACCATCCACAGCTGGTTTTTGGGTAAAGTCTTCGTTGTCATGGGTTCAGGAAAACAAACATGTTGTATTGCTCTATTATGAATTTTAAACCCAAGGTGACCAAAGACCCTGCCTGAAGTCTTCCTGGGTTCCTGTGCCTGTGAGGAATCACCTATATTACATATAAGAAAATTACTGCAAAATAAAGAATTTCATTAATGCATAGATGTGACCATTATGGAAACATAATTAAATATTGTGATTAGTCAGATAGTCTGGATAAATGAGAGTTGCTAAATCTAACATATCTGAGTTACAAGTTTTCAAAGACTTACATATAGATTTACTATACAACATGCAAGCTGTCCACAAATAATTATATATACAACCCTACTGAACTGAATACTTTATTTCTGAAGAACTGTCAGGGCCATGCCACCCCTTCAGGTCACAACTGAAAAATCTCAGTTATTGTTATATGTTACACCAAAAAAATAAAAACAGTTGTTATTTGGACACTATAGTTTGAACTCTGGATAAAATATAAGATTGCAGTATGATGATAATACCAACAAAATCTTGAGATTCATTTTAAAAACTCAAATTTATATTTATTTCTAGTAAGGTCCCAAGTTAGGGGATGGGGGAAGACTTGTCAACCATCTTCCTATTTTTTGATTTAGTGATGATTAAAATGGGTTCAGAGTATAACCTTTAAAAATTGTGAATCACTATGTTGCACACCTGTAACTTACATAACATTGTACATCAACTATACTTCAATAAAAGAAAAAGAATAAATGCATAAGGTAATCAGATATATCACCAGAAAAGTAAAATAAACTGGATTCAGGGATGTGAAGCTTCATGGCTTCTGGACTGGCTGAAGTATTCACAGAGATTCAGCCGGTTTTTTTTTTTATTGGCCTTTACAAGACATGGCCTATGATAAGAAAATTATGAAACAATTTGTTCTACTTTATACATTTATCTTTAATCTTTGAAAGTTTAAGAAACAAGGGTTCTTAGGCTTATTTTTGTTTGTGTTTGAAGGTTGCTAAGATGTGCTGCATTTGCAGTTTGGGTTCAGGGAATGTGGATTGTGATCAAATACATGTAAGCATGGAACAGTGCTGAGGAACATTCTATTGAAAGTCACCAGAATTCAGTATTCCACTGTGTTCTCCTGTCAGTACTCACAACAATTTGATGGAGTAGACGTTACAATATTCCTGTTTTACAGATGAGAAAACTGAGGAGCTGGGATGCTGGATAATTTGCCCAATGACTCAAATTAGATTGTGTTTGAGTCACAACTGACTGGTGTTTGAATCCAACTTAATTCCGAAGCCCATATGCTTTCTCCTACTTTATGAAGCTTTTCATCACATACAGTGAGAGTCTCGGCCTGTTCCAACTATCTCAAATTCCAATCAGGTTTTAAAGAAGTGGGAGTTCCTCAGCCTGAAATTACCCTATAGGGTCTCAATTTTGTTGGAAAAGGAAGTGAATGCCTTGAATTCCAAATTGTAGCATTTAGACTTCTTGAAGCATCCGAAGATATCTCATGGGGCCCTTCGTGTTCCCTTTCTTTTCTAAGGGCTAAAAGTGTGTCTGATGCTAGAGAGAGAGTGTTGTGTAAGCTCCCGGCCGATCTCAGCACACAGCCTGCCCTCCCTCAGCACCGATCAGGCCACGTTTGCTCTCTATGGAATCGTCTCACTCAAACCTCAGGATCATCTAAGAGAACCCTAAGTTTCCAAGGCTTCCCATGGCACTCTGGACAACAAACATTTAAGCATCTCCTAACACCTGATATTCAGCTGAATTAATCCTCCTTTAGGTGACAGCTTGCCCTGGATTGGCACTTTATAGTTTTCAAGACACTCGAGTAGTTTTATGTCTTTCTGTAAATTCTACCAGCTCAGGAACCCGGTGCAGTGGTTGAGCCAGTGTCGTTGTCATTTTGCAAATGAGGAGACTGGGGTGCAAGTCACACACAGCCAGTGGATAATAAGGTACCAGCTCTTGGGGCAGAATTTCAGCCACTGTATCTGGGTCACACTTTCCTTCTGTGAAAACTATCAACCTCTTTGGCCTATTACCTCATAGATGCCATCAGGCCAGTTTATACTGTATATTTTCAGATTTAATATTTCAATCAGAGATAAGTGGAAGTAAAAAGGACATTAAAATATATAGGCCCACACACTTATAGTTATGGATGACAAAACCAAGGCCACAGGGGTTAGTGAACTGTTCAAAGCCACACGGACAATTAGTGACAGAGCCTAAAATAGAACAAAGCCTTCTAATCTCGCCTAGTTGCTTTCCTCTGTCTCTGTGTCTGCTCTCTGAAGACATGTGCCTGGGACCTGTAATCTAACTAGAGATGATAATGATAATAATGACCCCACCTACACAATTTTCCTATACTTTTGATAGTTCTATGTCACATTATCTCCCTACACTCTGCTCCAGTGCTTCTGGGTTGCTCTTGTTTAAATGCACATCTTCAAGCCCCACCCCAAAGAATCTGTTTCAGGTGAACCCCAGGAATGTTCATTTTGAGAAACTAACGAGTAATTCCAATGGCTAAGGTTCTACAAACTTAGGCCACGCTTTAAGAAACTCTGCTCAAACTCACTATTTTCAAGGACTGGGATGGGAAATGCATTGGTTAACTAAATTTAAGCCTTACTTTTTGTAAGGCTGTCCCAGAGACCAGTTATAATGGTGATCAATAATCGGTTGGCAGCAAGTCAACCCAAACCAGTGGTGTATCATAAAATAGAGACTCCTCCAATGAGTCTGCTGTTCCTTTAGTAAAAAGCTCCTCTGCTCAGCAATCCTGGGAAAATCTGCCCCTTGCAGCAGAAGTGCAAAGAGAAGCCCAATGGCCACCCTTGGCTGCTTTGCCGAGTAACCTGACCTCCCAAACTGTGGTCCAGCCTGCTTGGCCGAGGGTTCTGTTCTGGGCACTGGTTTTCAGCAGTGGGTGTATACTGATGCAGCTAGTGTGCCTGACCTCCTAAGGCTGCGATACTAGACAGCCACACTGTTTAAGGACAAGAGGGCAACGCTAGAATGTTGTAATAACCCTGAAATGTGCTAAAGAAAGCCTAGAGCCAGAGCACTTCCTTATCATATGCATCTTATCTGTTCTTTTCTTAAAATACATTAGGAAAACTTTCTGAAAATAACAATGTTATTTTCAATGTCTGAGATGGTCATTGCAGCTCTTTTAAGGTTTGGGGGAAATAGGAAGTTGCTTAACTGCATTCCTGAGTTCCCAGTCTGTGTGGAAGGGCTCTGTGCCCTCAGGGAATAACCAACACACGGGCTGCCTGTAAAAGTTGGCAACCTAATGGTGAGCGCAGGGCACACATGAGAAAATGTAGAGGCTTATAACAAGGAAATGTAATGAGGGAATCACTGGAGTGATAGAACATTCTCCACGGGGAAAAATTAATCTAAGAAGCTTTATTTGAGCAGGCTTTTGAAATAAGGCAGGAACCTCATTTAGCAGAATAAGTAGGAAGGTATCTCAGGCTCTGCAAATTGGATGAATGAGGGCTCCGAGGCAGAATGGTCTAAATTTGAAGGAAAGAGGAAAGTCAGGACATTAAAAATGTTTGTAAAGCTTGAAGTGGAAATTGCAAGGGGGCAGCAAATGGGAGGCATGGAAGGAAGCTTCCTTTGAATGTTCTTGCTCTCCTGATAGTTGAATTCTTACAGCAACATAGAAGGAAAGAGGCCTATTGGTACAAGATATGTAGATACTATAAGTATATATGAAATATTCTTAATTGAGACCACCTCCTTCGCTGGATTTGTTGCCCTTTTGCCTGCTATTCTGTGTATCATGTAAAGTATTGTTTTAAACAAACCCTTGAGAGCAATTCACACTTCTGCTCCTCCCCTTTTAAAATGAATAATCTATTGAAATACTGTAGGATGGAGTCCCAGGGAGCACTGGAATTGTGATTGGACTGGTTGTTATTATTTTGTACCTCAGTTTACGAACTGAAGTCCCCCAGAAAGGATGGCCTTAGTCTCCTTAAATTTTTTCTTAATGTGAATTAATTGCCATCATTTAAAAATCAGGGGATTGTCCATAAAATTGCAATTTGCCTTCTCTTAAAAAGTGGAAAACCAAGCAACTCTGAACTAGCAACAGACGAGGGTTGAATGAGGGAGAATCCCTTTACAGGATACCTGGGTTCCCTGTTCATCAAAGTTATCACTTGACCTTTTCAGTCATTTTTGCCTCTCTAGGCATTTAGATTTGCAAAACTTGCTGTAGATTTTGGGACATAGATGACCGACACATGGCAAAAATGTCATATATAAGATTGTGCACACCTAAAAAAATTAGGAAGTAGAAAGATCAATCAATGCAGAAGTTGTTCTGTTGTTAATTCTGTTGTTAATATCTTCTGGAGCATCATCAGCAAAGCCTAGTGTCAAAGCTTGTAATTTTTATTGAATGGTAATGCCTAGTACTTTCTCACTGAGATTTAGCAAACACTGTCTAAAGATAAAGGCAAAGAGGATATGGAAGAGAATGTCAGAACTAGAAGGAAACTGAGAGGCAAAAGAGCTCAAACTTTCATTTCAGAAATAAGTTCTTGAGATTCGGCGATGCAGAGATCTTGTCCCCAGTCACAGTAGCTTCTTGGTGGCAGATTCAGAACGGTGGAATTCCCATATCAGAGGTCTTTCTTTTGCACTGTGGCTACTCCCGGCTTGCCTGCACTAAGTTTTCTTCTGAAGTGTGTAAATCAGCCAAATTGGGAAAGGATCACACTATAATAGCTGCATGTTGCATATTTGTAACAGGAGATATTATTATTATTGATCTTTCTCATTTTTTAAGGAACAGAGGTGGGCAGTAACATTCATCCAAGAAACTTAGTATGGTATCACTCATACTGCAGTGAAAGACTGGAGAGCCAAACAGTAAATGGGTACTTAAAAGTCTCTTCAAATTTCCCACATAGTACAGGAATCCATTCTACAATAGCCCTGAAACCATCTTGCTTCCAATTAATTAATTCAATGGACAAGGCGTTCTCTACCCCATAAGGTAATTTGTCCTCCGTGTTATTGGGTTGTTAGAAATTTTAACCTAAGTTTCTAGGTAAGGGGGAATGAAATCTGTTTTCTTGTAGATGTGACCCATAGCTGCTAGTTATATTTTCTCAAGAAACATGAAGACACCCACTCTCCTCCCTGATATCACTTCAGGCTGTTAGGCAAACCTCACGTCTCCCCAAGATCCTTTCTTTTGACTAAGCCTTCTTGGGTACTCAGAGCCATTCCTGTGTATGGCCAGGCTTCTGGGCCACTCACAATCCTCACCATCATAAGGATTCTCACCGGCCATTTCCTTGATTATTAACATGTAACACTTTGCCGATCAATGCCTTGAGAAACCAACAGGTTGAGTCTCTTAACTGCAGTTTGCTAAAGCCAAACTGGGATCCAGGTTGCCTAGAATTTCTGTGGTTTATAAACAGCAATAATAAAAGACTTTCCCCTTGGTGTAGCAGTTTGTTACTAGTTCAAGGCTTCTGTTAAGGACAAATGAGTCTCTGAATTACCTTTTACACCATAAACTCTCTCAACAGTTCCTGTGCCCAGACTCTTGCTATTGGTTTCATCTTCAGCTTGCCTTCCCTGTATCGTTTTTCCGAAGTCAGCGACTTTCATAAAGGTACTTCCCACGTAGGAGCATGGTTGCTTGTCACCTGTTGTATGTGTACTACGTCCTTCAGATAACTTTGGGAATGATTCCTTCCTCTAAGAATACAGCTGACCATATCCTTTGCTTTAACCTCAGGTCCAAAGTCATACACACTTGTGTTTGAATCCTAAATCCATCACTCAGTAATGGTGTGACCTTGGGTTGAACTCAGCTACAGTTTCCTAATTTAAAGAATGGATATATTAGTAGTACAACTGAAGCCTGATACATGTCAGTAGCTTAATAGATGTTCGTCATTGTTGTTGTTAATGCTATTGTAGCTCTGAGGGGCCCTGTACTGCTCATGTGCCACGTGACCCTCTTCCCACAGCCTTAAATACCCCAGGATCCTGGGCCCCCATGACACCATTCCTCTGGTTGACATAGCTGATACTTTCTCTTCTTTAGCTGACTCCTCAGCAGTGTCTAGCACTCCCATCCAAAGCGCTGTATATCTTCTCCTTGGTATGGCTTTTGTCTCCTTCAGCATGCTGGGTTCCAATTCCAAAACACTCCATGCTGGTAATATCAACAATTCTATATTTATCCACTGTTTTGTGTCTAGAGGATCCAAGACTTGGTTTCTAGACTAAATAAGTGACTATCAGTCAGTCTCCACAGAAGTCCAGCAAATCCAACCGTCCACCATGTCCTCCACACTCAGACAATCAGAGAGTCATCAAGCTGGAAGGAACCCCAGGACATCAGGTGATTCTGCCCTTCGGCCCAGTGATTCCCAAATTTCGGTTTGGATAAGCATCATTGGGGGTCCTATCAAAAATAGATTTCATGCTGGATAAGTTATGTAGATTCTCTGCCCTCAAGGAGATGGAGGGGAGCTCCCCGTTTTGAGTGGGGGCTGTGCACCGTGACTTCCGCAGTGTGCAGTGTGGAAGGGGTTAGGAGGAGAGTAAGTTCACAGTGGAGAAAGCTGACAAACCTCAGCCCGGGGATTAAGATGAACATCAACCATGATAAGTCATCTTGACAGCATGTGCTTTGACATGAAGCGATGAGAATGGCATTGCTTTACCTCTGGGCTCTTCCTCCCCAAGACATACCACTTCAGTCTAATCATGAGAAAAACATCAGATGATTCCCAGTTGAGGGTCATTTTACAAAATGCCTGACCAGTACTCCACAAAACTGTCAAGGTCTTTAAACATAAGGAAAGTCTAAGAAACTGTCACAGCCAAGAGGAACCTGAAGAAACATGACAACTTAATGTAATGTGGTGTCCTGGGTGGGATCCTGGAACAAAATGGGGTATTAGGTAAAAACTAAGGAAATCTGAATGAAGTATGGACTTTAGTTAACAACAAGGTATCACTACTGGTTCATAAATTGTGACAAGTTACTAATGTACCATATTAATGTAAGAAGTTAATAATAAGGGAAACTGGGTGTGGGGTATATGGGAACTCTCTGTACTATCCTCACAACTTTTCTGTAAACTTAAATCTATTCTAAAACTTAAAATATATTCTGGGATCTTCCCCAGGGATTAAGATTTAGGAGGTGTGTTTGGGTGGGAGGGGGTTCAGGTATGTGTATTATTAACACACTCTCTTATTGATTCTGATGCAATCTATTCACAGACCATGCTTTGAGAACCCTGGTCTGTTCTGAAGGTTCTCATCCTTGGCTACAATTTGGATGCCTGTATCCCACCCTGGATGCTCTGATTTAATTGATCAGGAGTGTGGCCTGAGCACTGGGATTTTTTAAAGCCCCTTAGTGATTTAGTCAAGTTTAAAAATCACTTTCTATACCCTGCTGTCCAATATGGTAGCCACTAGCCACGTGTGGATTTTACATTTATTTAAAATTAAATAAAATTAAAAATTCAATTCCTACCCACATTTCAGTGAGCAATAGTCCAGGTGGCTAGTGGCTACTCTAGCAGATTGTGCACATATTGAACATTTCCATCATTGCACAAAGTTCTGTTGGACAGTGCTGGTCTGTACCACTGCTGTGACGGGGATAGTTGCGGTCTTCTCCAAGAGCCTCTGAGAGGAATTGTCCCTAAAGATGCCCTATGAGTAACACATAGGACAGGCCACTCTTACTGGTGAAGAATAGAATAACCAACTTATCCTGGTTCACCCGGAGCTTTCCCCAGCACTGAAAGTCCCATGTCCCAGGCAAATCATGACAGTCATCCTTGAGATCCAGGGCTTTGAAGGAGCGCTTCAACCAGTAGGAAGCTAGGGGGTTTGAGTCTAGTCAGGGCAGAAGGGAGGAGCTGATGGTGGGACATTTTCTCTCCTTTGAGACAGCTAGTGAAGTGTTGTTCTATGTGCCCAGGATTTCATGAGGTATGACTGTTGAGTAGTGAAGTCACCTGCCTTGGCACGATGGTTTGACCTCTTGCTGCCCTCTACCTTGGTGGATGCTAACCCAGGCGACTACCCACACTTCTGTGTATGTACTTGAACTCAATCTCTGGTCAAACACAGATGTGTCTGGGTGTGAATTCCTGTTCAACCACTGACTAGCTATGAAGGCTTTTGCAAGATGTTTCATTTATCTGAGCCCCCATTTGTTCACCTATAAAAGGGAATAACCGTGTCCCTTATGGCTGCTGTGAAGATTAAATGAGTTCATGTAAGTAGAGAACATAGGACTGATAAATATTGATATTATTTACCCTCTCCTCCGAATAACTTTGACCTTCATTGTTTAAAAACTATTTGTTAAGCATTTTCCGTGCTTGATTTAGTTCAGTTCAAGAAACATTTACTGCATGTTTTAGACTCTAGGAATACAAAGATGAAATCAATTTAGTCTTTGCCCTCAAATGCATTTAGTCTTTGCCCTCTAGCCTGGAATTTAGGTGCACTATAGAAGAGCAATGCTGTGGGTTCCAGAGGAAAGGTGAACATGGTATGGTATGGGCAAACAGAGGAGGGGCACTTAACCAAAATGGAAGGTGGAGGGGGGTGGGGAAGGCTTACTGGGGCTCAGTGACACCTAGCTGAGTTGAGGAGGTTGCGTAGAGCATGACAGAAGAAGAACTGGATTGGGGGGAGGAGTTAGAGCGGTAAATGGGGAAAAACTGTTCCAGGCAGAGGAACAGCAAGAGCAGAGATCCTAAGCTGTGAGCTAGTCTGATTTGTTAGTGGAAAAGTACATTGTTCAGGATTATTGGGGCAATGTTGGAGCATACTACTTCTGAGTGGGGGTAGGTAAGGTGGAAGATACAGGCAAAACATAAGTGCTGTTAACCAAGGGATGATAGTGTCCTCCTCCTCCAAGAATTCAACTCAGCTTGTGGAGCTCTCGATTCTTCATGATTAACCCTAATTTCCCAAGTTGTCTTTTGGTGACAACGAGAATATTAAAAGCTGTTCTGCCTCCAAAATCTAACAGGATGTTATTCTGCAAGCCTGAATGCATTTTCTTCTTTTACAAATAAAATAAAATATAGTAAAGCACTGGAATACATCTTGTAATACATTACATAGTCTAGACACGCTGAAAAGCTTAAAGGAGTGAACAAGTTTATTCCACTTTCTTAGTTGGCCTTTATGGCATTGTGGACAGATAGCTTTAGGGTTTTCTGATCCCTTTCCTAACACAGGACTTGTGCATTATCTCTAAACGTCTATTGGATGTTAGTAAGTATATCTAATGTCAATGCCATTGGTGGAAATTTTCTCTTTATCTGAGAAACTGTTACAAATGCCTTGATGTGCAACAGGAAATACATTTGTGTGTGATTGAATAAACATATATGATATGCAGAATGATGGCCTCCCCAACACGTCCATATCTTAATCCCCCAAACCTGTGAATTTGCAGATGTGATTAAGCTAATCATCTTAAAATATGAAGATTATCCTGGATGATCCAGCAGGGCCCAATGTAATCACAAAGGTCCTTCTAAGAGGGAGGCAGGATGGTCAGAGTCAGAAAGAGAGATCTGAAGATGCTACAAAGCTGGCTTTGAAGATAGGGGAAGGGGCCATGAGCCAAGGAATGCAGTGGCCCCTAGAATAGAAACGACAAGAAAACACATTCTCCCCCAGAGCTTCCAGAAGAAAGATAACTATCTTGATTTTAAACCAGTGAAACCTATTTTGGACTTCTGACCTCAAGAACTGTAATATAATACATTTTGCTGTTTGTAGCAGGTTTGTTGTAATTTGGTAAAGCAGCAAAAGGACACTAACACAGAGTGTCACATTCTTTTGGTTAAAAGTTTAAGTCTGCGCTTTTTTTTGTCTGAGAAACTCTCTCACCTCTAGATCTAACTTTCCCTCATAGAACACTGGATGATAATAATAGCTAATAATTCCATAGTGCTCTCCACGGGCGAGGCAGTATTCCAGACACTTCTCATTTATTAACTCTTCACATCTCACTACCACCTTGTGATAAGATATGATTATTAACCCTATTTTCATATAAGAAATCTAAGAGTCAGAGCGAGGACACATTATGGTTACCAGGGGGGAAAGCTGGTGGGGGGCGGGGAGGATAGTTAGGGAGTTTGAGATTGACATGTACACACTGCTATATTTAAAATGGATAGCCAACAAGAACCTACTGTATAGCACAGGGAACTCTGCCTAATATTCTGTAACAACCTAATTGGGAAAAGAATTTGAAGAAGAATAGATACATGTGTATGTATAACTGAATGACTTTGTTGTACACCTGAAACTGACACAACATTGTTAATCAACTGTACTCCAATGTATAATAGAAAGTTTTAAAAAAAGAGAGAGAGAGAGAGAGGACACAGAGCTAGTTGGTAGCTCTAGAACTTGAACTCTGAATCAAAATCCCTTGTGTATTGCTCTAAAATTTTTTGCCTTTGTACAAAGACAAGGGCTGAAGGCTGATTTTCACTGCATTTCCTCCTTATGCGGCAGGTTGTTTCTCTCACATTTAGTGTGCCAAGTGTCTTCTCTTATGGGACATTCCTTCAAACTTCTCAGATTTTGAAATAAATAAGAGCACTGGGAAAATAAACACCATCTACTGAGTGTTAGCCTATCCCCAAAATACCTGCATTTACCTTCCTGTAGGAGGTGTCAAATCAAATTCGCCATAAAAAAATTCTGATTTGCTCAAGCAAAGAACAGAATGGAGTCCAGCAAATCCCTGCAGATGTGGTTGGAATGGCCATTGTGCCAGCATGGGCTGGGTGAGTTTGTCTGCTTGGGCTGTCTTAGGAGAACTCAGCCTTTGATTCTGAGAATTCCAGAACCTGGAGAATTCTGAGAAATAGAAACAGAAAGGATGCCTTGCTCTCATTGAGTCTCCTCAGGCAAAATGAATTCTACGAGCTGAACAAAATAGTTGATGAGTGTGATCAGTCTAGAGAAAACAATTTCTACAGCCCAAATTTTTAACTGCAGCAGAAAATCATTTTCCTTGCCAGACATCCATATTATGTGGCTGTTTGCCCATACTAACACAGCCAAGTGAAATCCACATGGTAGTGGGGATAAAGATTAATCAAGAAATCATTAGGCAATTATTGAGCACTCACTGGTTACTCAGCTCTGGACTGAGGATTATAGAGGATTAAAACTGTCCCAGATCTCAAGGAATTTACAATAAATCATCATTGGATAATGCTACCAAGAGGGTATGTGCTGTTTGTAGAACCACACATCTGGGCATGATTCTTGAATGTGCTTATAGCCTGGAATTTATTTTATAGTTTTCCTGAATGGCAACCAAGTCATCAGACACTACTGTTTTTCTAATTGCTCCATAACTTCTTGGATACATGGCTGAGAGCCCCAGAAGATATCTGGCCACTTGACTGGAGATGTCTCTGTACACACACACAGACTCATCCAGCGCTGCTTTCTCTCACTGAGGAGACTTGGATGGGGTGTGAAAGTATAAATCTCAAACCCAGACAATGAGACCATTTAATCACTGGTTCAGAAATTTATTTTCAGTTAGAGGTCCTCCCTGGTTAGTGTCATAAATTTAAAAAAAGGAGGAAGGAAGGAAGGAAGGAAGGAAGGAAGGAAGGAAGGAAAAAGGAAAAAAAACTTGTAAGAAAAACTAAACCTTGAATCATTGTCTTGTATGTCTGTTCGTGTCATCATAGTCTGATTGCTATCAGGGCTGTGAATGCACACTAGTAGAATCAAGGGAGAAAATGACATAAGAATCACAAAGGTGGACAACAAAACTCTTATTTTCGGTACTTAAAGAAACATTCACTACATAAACTGTCAGGGACTCCACAGACACTGCTTGAGACAGAAGTGGGAGGAGGAAGGATCCTACCTCTGCTCAAATTGCCCCCCCAATGAGGAAAATACGGAATTTCTGCTTCACGTGTTCCCTGTGATAAGAACCACTAGATTAATCCCAAATGCCCAACTTTATGTTATATTGCATAGTCTTCAAGTTTGAACATTCACACAATTGTGTTTTCTGGTTGACAAGAACTAGAAACGGTTGACACATCCTTGAAAAATACAGAGCAATCTGTTATCATTTAGTCTTAAGCCATATAAAGTTATATAATCATCAATCGTGCAATTTCTCAAAGATAAATGTGTGTGTGTGTGTGTGTGTACCATAAATCAAACAAGTCAGACACAGTAACGTGAGTGAAGGGCTGGCCACAGCTGTAAAACAGAGACATTCATCCTGGGATTTTTCTCATACATCAGCAGAAATGCTCATGGTAGCCATCAAAACTATTTCTATCATGAATTTAGTTAGAACCTTGGCTTGGCGAAGAGGAACAGGCAAATGTAAAGCCATTGAAGTTATTTGTTGTCACCTGGGAATGAGAGCTTAAGGTCAGACTGGTGTTTACTCACTACCTTCCTTTGAGGAATGCCTGGGTCACCTGTTACCTCTGTCACCTGTCAGATGCGTCAGCGGGGCAAGAGGAGGCCCAGAGAGACTTCCCTTAAACACGCCCTTTGCTCTCAGCCTGCCTCTGTGACAGGTGCCTGCATGGACTCTGCTTGAAGGGCAGCCCCTCTCATGCTGCTATATTGCTCAGGACAAATTAGCAGACACAGCTAATGAACCAGGGGACCAAAATGGTTAAGGTCGTGCTGACTTCCAAGCGCCTCTGTGAAAACACGGGCCCTCAACCCTGTCTCCACTTCAATACCTACTTCCATCAACAACACCCCCAGACTTGATTCATAAACCCAGCATTGACGACCCCAAAGTTCTCACTCCCTCTCTAAACTTATGGACCACTGCAGCATCTCTTTCTTCATTGCAGACCCCGTTTTTAGGGGAATTTTTAAAAGTCCCTGCTCCTCAGAGGCTGCTTCGTTCTGTGCTCAGTTCATGAGGAAATGACCCGAAACGCTAGCAAGACAGCCGGCTGGCATCTCCTGAGGAATGTGCAAACCGTGCCTGCATCTGCCCCATGAGGCTCACTCAGTATCTCTGGACATTTCAGCAGTTGTTCTGAAGGCTTGGGGTGTTTATCTCCCACAGGCAGCTGAGCTGCCTGCCTTTTCATGAGCAGAGCAGTGGAATGCGGTGGAAGAGACCCAGACCTCCGGCCACCCAGATTAGAGAGTTTTGTGCTGAGGTCCCTATATGGTTGTGTTAGACTGAACGGAGGGCTGAAGTCTGTCTTTGTTCCTTGTTTGGGAAGCAAGTGGGAGGGGAGCAGACCAAGGGGCTATATAATCCTTCAGCGTTCAGCTTCCCCGAACACCAGCCAGAGGAGAGAAGCCCAGCCGAGCACTTTCAGGGTAAGTGGCACAGGCCCAGGGATGTGACTTAGATTCCAGCGGCTCTGACATTACCCAGTATAATCAGATGTCATCTCTGGGGATTTTGGCCAGGCTCACACACTCTGAAATTTTTGAATGAAGATTGTACTACTAACACGATTGTAGCTTTTAGCTCTAATGATCTAACCTTAAAATCCAAGCTAAGATGCAGGCTGGTGTGGGAAAGGGTGGGGAAAGCAAGATGGAATGAAATCTATGTGTGTCACCTGCAACATCTGTTTATACTAAACCAACAGCCTGGGTCTTGCAGCGCATTTCAGAGACGCAGTCAAGCTGTCTGCAGTAAGTTACGTGATGATTTATATTTAGGCACTGGAAACTCCAGTATCTGCTTGTGGTTCAGATTTGGTGTGGGGATTTTTCACTGGACTGTACTTTTGGTGCAGCTACGGTGTCTGGAAGTGGATTTTAACCGAAGTCCGTTGCCTAGCCTTTGATATTGGCTCCTTGTGTATTTGCATCTGGGTTCCTCTGGCTCTCATTGGTAGTGTCTTCTGTGGGAAAGTCTCTTGCGTGTAACTGTGAGCTTACACTTCAAGATATATGCGTCTCGGTTGGTGGGTCATATGCAGCAGAGCGCAGCAGGAGCCCAGCTGAATCTTTGTGAATAAAGAGAGAGGGAGTCGGGTGTGCGTCTGACAGCTGTTTGCGTTTCAGCCTATGGGATGTCTGGTTTGCATTTCTCAGCCGGGCGGGACCCAGGAGCCAGCCCTGCCACCCCAGGCTGCTCTTTGCTGTAAATCAGGGGTTGGCAGCTTCAGTCCGGGCTGGAGTTTTCACACTGAGATTTTCCTTCTATTTTGTGATTCATGACTAAATATGGTTTGTGTTTCAAGACTGTCGAGCTGGGACCTGGAGCGTTCCCCTCCCACTAACTCCTCATTTTTGGCACAAGATGCGCTCGAGTCGGTTGGAGCAAACCCCCTGACCCGGGTGCTGTTCCAAAAGCAGACATTCGAGTGTGTTTTACCTAATTAGGAAATGCTTTGCTCCAAACCCAGCTGCTCATCAGGTTAGGTAAGAGTTGCAAACCACTGAGCCGGGTCCTTTCTGGGGACACAGATTTCTCTAACGACAGTGCTCGTTTTAGAGATTTTAAAATTCTTCCTGGACATTTTCTTTCTTTCTTTCTTTCTTTTTTTTGCCAAATAAAAACACATTTACCAAATTTTGAGATTTTAAAATTTTCTGCATGCTTGCTGATGCTGACTGTTAAGCCTACTTGGTCTGCAGTGCATTCTAACACTCCCCCAAACACTTCCTGCCCAAGGAAAGGGTTATTAAGGACATGTGTATTCATAGTGACCACACCATCACGTTTTTAGAGCCCCCTAATTCCAAATAGTTTATCCTGTTTTCGGCCCTTACTTTTGTTTTGGCAAGTCTGCTTAGCACATCCAGAGAGGCTGCTGGTTCGGTGCTGACCGCCTCAGACTCATGTCTCGGACTCCGACCGCTTCTTCTGCCTTCTCTCTCTTACATTTCTCATCTCTCTTCTTGCTTCTTAATTTGCTAGGAAGGAAGCCAAATCACATGGCTGCCAAACATAATTCAGTGTCTGGAAAGGGAAGGGAAGTGTGGGAAAAGAAAGAGTCGGCCATTGATAACCCTCATTTTCCATTCTTACGAATAGAATCCACAAGTTGAAGGTTTCTGTGGGAGGCCTGGAGGGAGTGTGGAGAGAAAGCAAAGACTAGAAGTAAAAAGATCTGGATAATGATAATAATCACATAATGATGCTAATAATTTTTAAATAATATTTATTGAGAATTCATAATGTATATGCCACCATAAATTATTTTAAATGCCTTTTAAAAAATCTAATCCCCATAAGAACTCTATGTACTGCATACAGATTTTACTGTTGTTTCATAGATAAAGAAACTGATTTAGGGATGTTACATAACTTATTAAGTCACACAGCTTCTAAGCGGTGAAGGCCACACTCAAATCCAGAGCGAGACTCCAGAATCCAAGCCCATAATCATCATGTGCTGTCATCTTTATTGTTCTAACTCTACCAGTTTTGGGATCTTGGACAAATCATTCCAACTTGAGTCTTGATTTCCTGGTTTGTCAGTTGGAGATAATAGTACGTGTCCTGGATTTTAAGATATGTCCTCTCAGTTGAGGTTCATGCTCTTTGCAAAGGGTTATGTTGCATAAGACACTGCCAGGGAAGTTCTAGGCATTTGGAAAGATGGAGCATTGGTGTCATGGGAATGGTCTGGCACAACTCAAACTGTAATAGCTTTTTTTCTTTTCTTACGTCCCAGAAATTTCCTTAAAAGAGTTGCCTTTTATATCTAGGCCTGGCGGTGCAATGAGTTCACCAACTTAGAAGAATCTTCCTGAACCTGAAATCCTATCATCTCAAATCAGGCAGAGAACTCTGGGTGTCCCTCTCTTTAAAGACTATTTTCACCTAATTCTGCTTAAAAAATGGAAGGGGTCTAGATTGAAAGCTGAAGGGTAGCCAAGGGGACCTGATCTCTGGTTCAACTTTGCCTGTAAGGCCCTGTGTGACCTTGAGCAAATCACTTACCCTGAGTTTTCTCATTTGAGAAATGAGGGCATTAAATGAAAACGTTCTCTAATAAGCCTTCAATTTCCCAGATCTTTAAGTTGTTACTTTTGCTCCAGCCTTCCAAATTTTGCCGTAGGATCCAAGCTTAACAATGGGATATTTAAAATATTGTTTTCTTACTAAAAGAATACACGCTCAACTTATTTAGAAAATATTACAGAACCCAGGGATGATCATTTAAAACACCTAGAAAACCCGCCACTTCAAAAATAACCCCCATCAACATCATGGTAAATATGATTAATCTTTTTCTAGTGCATAAAAATACATTTTTTTAAAAGATTTATTTTTTTATTGATTAATTGATTGATTGATTGATTGCTATGTTGGGTCTTCGTTTCCGTGCTAGGGCCCTCTCCAGTTGTGGCAAGCGGGGGCCACTCCTCATCACGGTGCGCGGGCCTCCCACCGTCACGGCCTCTCCTGCTGCGGAGCACAGGCTCCAGACGCGCAGGCTCAGCAATTGCGGCTCACGGGCCCAGCCGGGCCCAGCCGCTCCGCGGCACGCGGGATCCTCCCAGACCAGGGCTCGAACCCGTGTCCCCCGCATTAGCAGGCAGATTCCCAACCACTGCGCCACCAGGGAAGCCCTAAAAATACATTTTTAATGGGATTGTACAATGTTACTTTCTCTAATCTCGTATTACATAAGAATATACCTGTAACTTATCTTTTATTTATCTTTTTTAATGGCAACAAAGCATTCTACTGCATGATGTGTAAATTTTTGGATTCACCCTGGCTTGTTGGACTTACAGGGTAGCAGTGGTTTTTATTAATGGAATAACTGTGGCCCCTAAAATTTAAAGCACCTTCTTAGAAAGTTTTGATTGGTTCTAATGTTTTTCCAAGGGTAAAATTTAAAGTCCTCAGGATCCAAAAGAGAATTTTCTTTTAAACATTTTACATTAAATGTCTCAATATTTCCAAATTTTCACATGCTGCCCATTCCTCAAAAATCTACGTTTCTGAAAAAAAATTTGAAGTTATAACATATCTAGAAAAATGTGAAGATGGTTGGATACAGACAGCAAATTCCAGATACTTCTTTGACAAATGACTTGTCCCTGTGAATATCTGATCTCATGGTCTGATATTCCATATGTGTTCTGCAGTAGTTCATTCATTCACTTACTTAGTCAGTCTTTAAAGTGCTTGTGAGCACATGTGACGTGCCAGCCACGGTGCTAGAGACCTGTTGTATGAACGTGGAAATCAGAGTTTTAGTTATAAAAAGTTTTCAGTCTAATGAAAGTACTTTGAGATAAATGCTGTGTTAGACAAGAATCAGCAGAGGGCGCTCTAGGAGTACACAGGAGGGGTCTCAACCCAGCCTGGAAGGTGGGAGTGGTCAGGTTAAGTGCCAAGACTGCTGGATAACAGCGGGGTGGCTTCCTCCCTGTTCCCTGCAGGACCCCGTGTCGTAGCTCCAGCCAAGATGTGTGAAGAAGAGGACAGCACCGCCCTGGTGTGTGACAACGGCTCTGGGCTCTGTAAGGCTGGCTTTGCTGGGGACGATGCTCCCAGGGCTGTTTTCCCGTCCATTGTGGGACGTCCCAGACATCAGGTGAGGAAAATTTTCTCTGGAACAGAGAGAAACAAGGCTATAGATTTGGTCCCTCTCTGTCGCTGGTACCCGCTATGGGTATTCATAGATTGTCTGTTGCTCTCTGCCCGGAAATGATGTAACCATGTTAAAAATGTACCTCTGATGACTGACGTCTAGAAATAAGTGCCAATTTAATACACAATGTTGATAGATTATCTATTGAGTGTCTATCAGATACAAAGACTGACTCTTTTTCATAAATCCTTTTTGTCTAAATGTAATCACTGTCATCAGCATCAGAAATATTTATGAGTTTATGGGTTATCTGATGTATTCCATAGCTACTCTTTGGAAAGAAACTAAAATAAAAGCCCAGGTCACTCACTCTCACAGAACCTAATGTTAGATGAAAATAAGCATTGTTACCAAATGTAATTTTACATCTGTTAGCTGTCAACAAAATACATGTGAACAGCCACATGGTAATTTTACGTAGCATTATGTAGAAACAAAATGTTGATGGCAGCCACAGGGTAAAAACTGAGAGTTTCATCTCAGAAATTCTCCTTCACAGCAGAAATGTATTTTGCACATTGAGCCTATCTGATTGATATTTAAGCTTTCAATTTGGCATAGATTCACAAGAACAAATAATAGAAGCCTCTCCCCATGAATGAACTCTGTCCCTTTGTTGAACTTCTGGGATGGAGATATTTTGCATAAATCACTACTTATGGAACTATAGTAGCCACGACTGTTTTGCAATTTTAAGTCACTCCAGTGCAATTTTAAATTTTAGTAATGAGAATTTTCTCTTTTTTAAAGCTTCAATGATTAAAAAATACATCCCACTTAATGGATTAAAAAATACATCCCACTACTTTAGGCAGATGTCAGTGTTGATTGGTATGAATTTATCTATGAGAAATCAAGCACAGAGTGATCATTTGTAGAAATGTTTTTGCTTATAACGGTTAGATATACTCCCGGGTAGGTGACAACTTCAAAAGTACAGTTTAAAGGATTTATAAGAGGCAAAATGCCATTTAACTAATATGTAAAATTTGACATATCCATTCAACAAATAATGATTGAGTGCCGAATACGTGCCAGGCAATTTGTCATAGTGGCGAACAAGACAGATACAGTCTTTGCCCTAAGAGAGCTCATCAAGGGATGTAGAAGATACATGACACAAAGTTGCCTTACCCCCAGGGTTCTCTGCTATTTGAGAGAACTAGTCAGGCCTGTTTCCAATCAACTAAGGCTGTTTCTTAAGAACTTAGTGACGGTAGGATTCAGCGTATCATTGTTGGTACCGGAAGGAACTTTCTATCGCAATGATTTAACCCTTTGTGTTCGGACTGTAATCAGTTCACAAGTTCTGAGAGAGGCTGGCTCGTGACGTGTTGAACCTTTTTTAGGGGGTGATGGTGGGAATGGGACAAAAAGACAGCTACGTGGGTGATGAAGCACAAAGCAAAAGAGGCATCCTGACCCTGAAGTACCCGATAGAACACGGCATCATCACCAACTGGGACGACATGGAAAAGGTACCCGGAGATTCATGCATAATTCCTGTGGCTCCTGATTCCAAACATCTTGCTACTGCTGGGGAAAAGAACTGGCTCACTTTGCCCAATTGTACTTTTACTTGTTGATGTTCCTTCTAGATTATTACTAACTGGAAAAAAAAAAAAAATCCTGAACTGTTTCTTTAAATAATAAAAAAAAAAAAGCAAATCCTTTGCCTAACAGGGTTTATAAACCAATTAGAGTGAGCTAGCTCTGCAGATGAGAACAGTAGTCCTTAGACAATGGTGGGAATTAATAGTCTATTGCTCAGTCCACTGGCTTGCCCTCCGAGGACAAGCATTATATGAGTAGCAGCCGGGAGAACAAAGGGTTGCCTTCACCCACCCATTCTTGAAAGTTTTTCATTAACTCACCCTGAACATTTAAAAAATATATATATTTTTTAGTTTTCACTGTAGAAAACTATACATTCATACATTCCTGAATGTCCCTCAACATATTGAAGCCCAAGCACATGACAAAAAATTTTAAATAAATATTTTTAAAAGTATCTCCCTGTGTTGCATTAAGAGAAGTCTTTATCTCCCAGACCCATATAGCAGAGCTAATGAGAAGAGTTAAATCCTAGGATTTTGATGTTTGTTATTAGAAACATTATGGAAACACAAGTGATCAGAGAAAAAGCAGAAGAAATAATGAGAAAGTGACTTAAATTTTTTAAATGCAGCAAATATATTAGAACCAGAACATCTGGACTTTCATATATCTGTCAGCTCCATACACACATACACACACACACTCTCTCTCCCTCCCACTAGTGTAAAAGAAAATAGTGTTGCTAGGATTTATCAGTAATAATGCTGAAACTTCTGCTTCTCTACAAAAATTGTGTTTCATTAGGTTTACTGCGTCTAAGATTCTGGATTTGGTTAAGACTGCAGTTTTCACTGTGAAGAAGATATTAATAGTGGGAAAATACTCTTTTAAGAGTTTCTCCATGGAGCTGGCAGCGTCTCAGAAGGGATGCACCTGGAGAAAGATCCTTGGAACAAATAAAGCATTCCATAATTTCTAAAATTTAAATTCAAAGGGTCTTCGAGAGAGAGAGAGAAGAATGAGAGAGAGAGAGAGAGAGATTGGTTGGTTTTTAAACGATGCTTCAGCGTATCCATAGTATATAATACGATTGGTAGAATTTCTTTTCTTCACTTTTTTTTTTTTTTTTTTTTGATTTCTTGAACACTGTGCTGCTTTTACCTCATCAAAGGAATAGAACTTTCAGGAGTCTCATTTCCTTTCTAGAAACAACAAATTCAAAACCAAAGTAACTGCAATAAGATAAAGACTCTTTAAAGTCGATCTAGCTTTTATTAATGTATGAGCTTTCACTAGCAGTTCTTGTTTTATTTTGTTTTAATTCTGAATGAATTTAATATTTCTGGTGCTAGTGGAGAATTTTCAGACTTTTAAAAATAACTAATTAACTGAACCTTTTTCACGATGCTTTGTTCTTTATGGCATCCAGGGATTAAAGAAGATGCTCACAGGGAACTCTACTTAATATTCTGTAATAACCTATATGGGAAGAGAATCTGAAAAAGTGTGGACATATGTATATATATAACTGAATCACTTTGCTGTACACCTGAAACTAACACAACATTGTATATCAACTATACTCCAATATAAAATAAAAATTAAATTTAAAAAAGAAACAGCTCAAAAATAAAAAAAATAAAGAGGCTGCTCAACCATGAAGCAAACACAAGTATGTCCAAAGTACATCACACGGACATGCTACAAATAGGCACTGGCTTTTTTTGGAAACACCTGAAGGCCAAATGTCTGCCCATGAATGAAAAGTCCAGAGTGTGCTGACCGAGGCAGGCTTCTCTCAGCCCTGGGGAGCAAAGAGGGGAATGGGAGGGAGGAAAATTTCCCTTAAATATTAAAAATGGCAATTAGGTTTTCAGGTCAGCTTCATTCATCCTTTCATATATTCATTCATTTGTCCTTTTACTTGCAACTCTAAGTCATTTGCCCATGAATATTAACTAAAGTGGAAATAGGGGGTAAAGAAGATATAGTTGAATAATGGTAACATTTACTCTGGGCTAGGCACTGAGCTAAATAGCAACTCTAGGGTTCCCTGACTTAAGACAGGGACAAATTATTTTTATGTTACCCATGGAGAGATTGTGGCTGAGAAGGGTTAAAATTTGCCTAAGCTCACGTAACCAAGAAGTGGTTAAGCCAGAATTTGAACCCAGGTTTGATGCCAGAGCCTGTACCCTTAACCACTGCTCCATCCTGCCTCATAGCCCTGGGTTTGCGTTTTTGCTCATTCACCTGCTAGCTGTGTATCCTCAGTGAGTTACTTACAGCCCTTGAGTTTCAGTCTCTGCATCTGTAAAAATGCGGACACGTAATGAGTACTTCTAGCATTTTATTTGGACCTGGTTTCATTAGCCCATTCTGATCCCTTTTCGAGGACTGCAGTGCCCTTACAGCGTCACATCATTGTGCTTTTCCCGGTCCCCCTGCTAGATCTGGCACCACTCTTTCTACAATGAGCTTCGTGTTGCCCCTGAAGAGCATCCAACCCTGCTCACCGAGGCACCCCTGAACCCCAAAGCCAACCGGGAGAAAATGACCCAGGTAAATATGCACTCCAGGGCCCAGCACTTTGGGGTCTGGGGAAAGTCCTGTGTTAAAGGGGCTGTGCAGGGCAGCAGCAAGAAGGCCCACCCAACAGTCCACTCACAGGCTGATAACTTTCCAGGATTCCAAAGCCCCGGTGCATCCTTACTGCAGGAATGGCCCCTTGGTTCCAAGAGCAACAGGAAATTTCCAAGATTTAACTGAAAAGGTGACATGTTTAGGTTAAAACCTTGTAAGGAGAAGTCATTTCAAAGTGCAGGATAACATAAAAATGGGGAATTTTGGTTCTGGAGTCCGACAGATCCCGGTTTGAAAACTCGATCTGTCACTTAATCAGCTATGTGACTTTAAAGAATCCACTTAATTTCTCAGAGTCTCAGTTTCCTTGTCCATATGTTCGGAATAATATTAGTACTATTATTTTTCAAAGGATTGATGTGAAGATTAATGAGGTAAAGGCTAAATGTGTTCCATGGTACCTGGTATGATAACCTTCAACAAATAGTTATTATTGTCATTATTGTGACTTGTCTGAAGCTCAAAGGTTTTGGATCAGGAGACCATCCGTTCCACCAGCCAGACAAGATTTCCAGTTTGGATGAGCTGCTAAGTAAATACACCTAGTGTCAATTTCATGCTTGCTATGGTTAAGCACTGGACTAAGCATTTTATACGCATTGTGTCTTTAAATCTTAACAACATAAAGCAGGAGCTATTCGTATGCTGATAATATAAATGAAGAAATCGAGGCTCAAGTACATTAGGTGATTGTCCCAAGGTCACACAGCTAGAAGTGGCAGAGCTTGGATTTGGCCCATGATCTTTTGACCTCGGAGAATAATAAATGTAAATACTGCAGGGTCTTTTTCTCGGAAGAGTTCTAGGCCCTACACCAACACACTAGCAGCTGTTCTCTACAGGGGAACATCTGTGTGTCTGGGAAGTGCTCATGTAGCAAGAGATGTTGTTTCTTATGGGGGTTATTTTTCCTGTGAATGGTAAAAAATATAGTTGGGGATTATGGCCGTCTAGCAAATGATGCTAGATATTCACTCTGGTGAATGGACCAGGGAGGGTTTTGCAGATGGAGAAATGGTGGTCTGCGGGCATCTCCGTGGGCACAGATTTCTAATGCTTGACCCGGAGGGACACTGGTTCTAATCGTGTCCCTAGACTGCATGAGCTGCCACGTTGACATTCATACTTGGTTCTCTGTTACCAGCAGGCGGTTCTTTTCTTCCAGGAATCAGGGCTCCTTCACTGCAGCCAGAGTGGCCTCAGATTCTAGGGCTGGCATTGACCCAGCAACTACATAAAAAAGTGGAACAGATTAAACGAACCTCAGACCACAGAACAGGGCTCATCTCAACCAGTCTGAGCTTCAGGTTTAAAAGGCCTCTTTCATGAATTCCCTGGTGGTCCAGTGGTTAGGACTCTGAGCTTTCACTGCAGAGGGCCTGGGTTCAATCCCCGGTCAGGGAACTAAGATATGCAAGCCGCGTGGCCAAAAAAAAAAAAAAAAAGGCTCTTTCATACACCAGAGAAGTATAGATGCTGTCTTTTGTTTCTTTTGGCTTTGATAACAGTATCAAGTCCTGGACTGTCCACACTGGAGGACCCTCAGAACCCTTCTCATCCAAACTCCTCCTCCATTTGTTATCAAGAGACCTGGAATGAAGCCCACATTATTCATCTGTTAGTTTGGTGAATCCTCCCAGGTCATGTTCAAGTCAGGGCCAGGGCCAGGGCCAGGGCCAGGGCCAGAAGCTAGACCCTCCTTATACCTGGCTGGTCATGTATCCCCCTCCCCATGCCATCAGGCCTCTGGTATAATGGTTTCTTCATTTACACCTTCATTTCTCCTTGACTAGTAACCAAGGCTGCCCTGGCCCTCCTCTACCTTAGTTTCCTCTGCCCAGAACCACGTGGGCCCTCTGCGTTCCTCAGCAAGATGCTGTCTTGTGCATCCTTGGTAAGACTGGCAGCATCACTAACTCAGCTCTTTGAATTGCTTTGCAGATTATGTTTGAGACTTTCAATGTCCCAGCCATGTATGTGGCTATTCAGGCAGTGCTGTCCCTCTACGCCTCTGGACGTACAACTGGTAGGTGGTGGGGAGGGGTGAGAGCCTCAGTTGAATACACCATCAGTTACAGGATTTAACGGTTCATAAACACACGGGTTGTGATGGATCGGGGTTTAGTTCAAATTGACAGGGTTAATTCCAGCCCTCAGAGGTCTTCTTCTCACCTTTAAAATTAAGCCCTTTAACTTGTATTTCCAGGAGGACTTCTCCTATTGTTTCCCTCTTCCTGTTCTTTTCTTTTTTTTTCTTTATCCAGCCCTGCCCCACTTCTCCTATCAAATGCCTTCCTTCCTTTCAAATAAGAGGCTTAGAAATTCCCCTTCTATTAGACCAGTAAGTGATCACATACCAGCTGCCCTGGTGACTTTTATTGTGTACAACTGTCCCCCAGGCATTGTGCTGGACTCTGGAGATGGTGTTACCCACAATGTACCCATCTATGAGGGCTATGCCTTGCCCCACGCCATCATGCGTCTGGACCTGGCTGGCCGAGATCTCACCGACTACCTCATGAAGATCCTGACTGAGCGAGGCTATTCCTTCGTGACCACAGGTGAGGCCTGCGGGAGATAAAGGGAGGGGGTGTAAGGGCGGGGTGTTCTTCCCGGACTTGGTGATTATCCAGGGAAACAATGGGAGGCAGCCTTGCAGATATCAAGGCCTGATTCTAATGCCCGGGGCAAAGCAGTGAGTATTTTGCTATGTGAAATCGCTAACCGATTACACTATTTCTTCAAGAAGAACAGTTATAACCATCTGGTATTATGAGCTAGTCAGAGTTGCATTATTTGAACATTTTTTAATGCCTTCCATTCACACATAGAGACTGAAGATGGTATGGTGTGGTGATGGGCAGTCTTTGGAGACATCTCAGTAGGACTTGGGTCCCAATTCTGCCACTCACTAGCTGTGGGACCTTGGACTAGATGCCCAAGTTCACTAAGCCATAGCCTCTTCATCTGTGAAATGGGAGTAATCATAGACCCTTTCTCACAAGGATGTTGTGAGTAGTAAATGAGATCATGCACGTGCAATTCCTGGCCCTGAGGAAGCATGCAGCACTTGTTAGTGACTATTAATATCAACCCGCAGGCAGCGACACATTTGTCTTCAGACTATAAACTGGCGTCACCTGGTCTCTATCTACGAGAGGCAGAGGCAGACTATACTAGAGATGTCGGGACATCCTCAGTGCCCTTGACCCTGACTGCCTGCCCTCCCTTGGCCAGTTTGGTCTTGTCCATATGTTTAGGTTTCTGGACATCCCTGAGGTTTATTCTAGACTCCAAGTTTGAGCCCTGAAGATGTTAAAATCTCCTTTTGGAGTAGGCAGTTGAGTGAATTCTGTTCCTCCTCTACTCCCTATGAAGAATTCCAAGATGCTTCCAAAAGGTTCCCAGGGGCCCAGATGGAACCAATAGCTTAGAACTTCAGAGGGCAGGAGTCTGAAAGCGGTCTGCCTGCCCACTTCTTCCATGCACCACTGGGGCCTTCTCAATTGGGATTTGTCCTGAGCCAGGGCCTGCCTCTTTCTGGAAGCTGATGAATTTTCCAAGGGTTTGAGCTAGAATCTACCTGGCCCAGATGACACAGGTCTCTGGAGCTTTTTGAAACTGTAGGGGCCTCTAAGGGGCGGCTTCGGCACGCGTCTTCCTGGTCAACTGAAAATCCAATATAACAAACGGTTATAAAGCACTTATAATGGAGATTCATTAGTTAATCGTGCAAAAAAGTTAATGTACAAAGGATTTCCTGCTCTTTGTCTGTTTCTAGCCAGCTCATTTTCATCCTGTCCTGAACTTTCCAGACAATATTTGCTAAGAACCTTCTGTGTGAGGCACTCCGCTGGGAACAGAAGCGGTTCCGTAGTGGACTTATAATTTAATTGCCCTGCTGGATTTGGGGTTGCAGAATGTAATATCGAACTTATACACTTTGTGGATGGAGCCTGTATTGTAGGAGAGCCTGCAGTAGGGCAGGTGGATTTTTACCGCCTGTGCAAACCATGTTTGCCACCATGTTTGTATCTCGCTGACAGCTGAGCGTGAGATTGTCCGGGACATCAAGGAGAAACTGTGCTATGTAGCCCTGGACTTTGAAAACGAGATGGCCACTGCTGCGTCCTCCTCCTCCCTCGAGAAGAGCTACGAGCTGCCTGACGGGCAGGTGATCACCATTGGGAATGAGCGGTTCCGCTGCCCAGAGACCCTGTTCCAGCCCTCGTTCATCGGTAGGCAGCACTCCCTGCCCTTGCTTCTGGGGAGACCACCCTCTCCTCCTGCACCCAGCCGACCCTCAGCCCCCAGCACCCTTCTGCGTGTGGGGACATGTGACAGGGGCCACAAAACCGAGTGCATTTCTAAACTAGGGCAAAGGAAAGAATGTCACATTTTTAAGAGTTAAGGAGGCCAGAAAAGGAGTTTTCTTTTTTTTTTTTTTTTTAATTTACTTATGGCTGTGTTGGGTCTTCGTTTCTGTGCGAGGGCTTTCTCCAGTTGCAGCAAGCGGGGGCCATTCTTCATCGCGGTGTGCGCGGGCCTCTCACTATCGCGGCCTCTCTTGTTGCGGAGCACAGGCTCCAGACGCGCAGGCTCAGTAATTGTGGCTCACGGGCCTAGTTGCTCCGCGGCATGTGGGATCTTCCCAGACCAGGGCTCGAACCCGTGTCCCCTGCATTGGCAGGCAGATTCTCAACCGCTGCGCCACCAGGGAAGCCCCAGGAGTTTTCTTTTTAAGAAAACATTGTCTATGTTGTAGTCAAGCCCAAAGCATTCTTGGCGTGTGGTTTACTGTGAAAGAATCAGATACTCTCTGTGCTTAGGACACAGTGGAGCCACTGGATGGATGGGAAAGATAGGTTGAATGCTGAGTTTGGGAATAATAGGGGGAGAGAAAAATGGAAATGCCCAATCCTACGTTAGCACTGACCTTGGGGGACAGGTTAGCATAGTTGTTTACAGAGGGCAGGCTCTGGGAGGGGTGAGCCTGGGTTTGAGTCTTAATTCTCTATTCATGACCTTGGACCCTGAAGTCTCAGTGTCCTCACCTATAAAATGAGGATTGTCATAGTACCTATTTCATAGGGTGGCTGTGAGGATTACACGAGCTCTGTGGGGGGCACTTAGCCCAGGACTTGGCCGAAATGAGCATTCAATGCTTATTAGTTATTGGCTGTAATTAATCACTAAGCATTATTAGTATTACATCATAAAACTGCAAAGATTGAAGAAAAGCGAGTCTTTGTCCAAATAAAATGAAGCTTCTTTTTTTTTTTTTTTTGGATGATTCAGCATCATATAGTTTTAAGGAGTAAGAACAAGGCAGCAGCCAAAGAGGGACTTGGGAGAGCTCTGAGCAACGGCTGCAACATTGGCTCAGCGTGGAAACTTCTGCTGGCAATCTGAAGACTTTGCTTCTTATTTGAATCATTTATAGTAGTGAGTCTATTAAAAATTAGGGATATGATGTTGTAGCCCCCCACCCTCCCAGAGATGCTGAGGCAGGGCTTCCTCCCTAGACAAGAGGTAGGAGGACATGGGGCCTTCGAGGACCTTTCGGTCCTGAGATGGCTGGTTCCCAGAGCATCATGCCTGCCTAGCTTTGGTCCAGTGTAAGATCATCCAGTTGCTCGCATCGTCTTCCACGTCAACCTGGGCTTTATTCACCACCCAAGGACCATGGTCTGTGTCTCTTTTCCAGGGATGGAGTCTGCTGGCATCCATGAAACCACCTACAACAGCATCATGAAATGCGATATTGACATCAGGAAGGACCTCTATGCTAACAACGTCCTCTCCGGGGGCACCACCATGTACCCCGGCATTGCCGACCGCATGCAGAAGGAGATCACGGCCCTGGCGCCCAGCACCATGAAGATCAAGGTACAGTTCAGTGACGGACCCATGTATCCTGCTGGCAATGCCAGCCCTACAACCAGAGGTGAAGGACTCTTCAGAGGCTACATCTTGGTCACATGCACTCACGGGTTTTAGAGCTAGGCAGTCGTTAAAAGTCCACAAGTCCCATACTTTAAAGGATATAGGTCAGTTCAGTTCATAAAGGAGTTGAATTATCTTGTACAAAATTTAATCTATACTTATCCTTGTCAATCAGCTACTTTCAGCAGCTGCAGTGAAGGTCAATAGAGCCCCCCATGTGTCCATATCTCACTAAAATACACATTTTGTTGTTTTTCCTCATCCCCAAAAATAGTGCATTTCATGTATAGAGCATTACAAATATTACAGATGAGCCAGACTTATTTCTGAAGAGGTGTAAACCCTGTAGATTCAATAGTATATACTCTTCTTCCAGGACTAAACGTGACTCCATCTCAGTGGCCAGGAATTAGAATTTTATCTTCATCTCTCTGTCTGACATACCCTTTGATACAAGTGCTCAAAAGTGCAGCATGACCCCCGGATGACCAAGCTCAGTCCTTGAGCCATCAGAACCCCTACACTGTGTGAGTTTTGAGTCACAGCCAGAGAAACTCAGATTAAAAGGCCATCATTCTTTTTTTTTTTTTTTTTTTTTTTTTTTTTAAAGGAAGTAAAACTTGTAATCATAATAATAACTCACTAGAGTACTCAAGAAATTAGGACTTAATAATTTGCTATAAAGTAATTATACATCTTGCTTTCACAGAGACAAAATTTTTTTATGACAGTTTTAATGCCTACTTGCTTCTGTGTCTTATTTTCTATAGAAATGCAGTTTTTCTTGTGACATTTATACCTTTAATAAATTTTATTTTCATGAAGCTATAAAACTCTTCATTGGCAAATGCAACTGCAAGGTTAAATTTATCCCAAGAGCCACAAAGAGTTATTGGAAATGTGTCCTGTAAATTATTACTGCAAATATACTGCAATTCTTAAACTAGAGTATTGTAAGTGTAGATTTTAGAAATCAACTTAGGATTTTAGTCAAAAGGCCATCATTCTTTGGAGGCAAACTGGTGACTTCTCAAAGGCTGTTATCACTCTGAAATCAGGAGGCCAGGCTGGGACCTTCTGATCCACATCCCAGGGAGCAGGAGAAGGGGCACCCTGGGGGCAGTTCACACACACGAGAGGTATTCAGACAAGTTCTCTGTTATTTGCACTCTTTTTTTGAAAGGGTCTGCTGCTAACATAACAGGGAGGGCTAGACTGAAGCATGCTCTCTCTCCACATTAGAGGCTCGGAATTCTGCGGGTTAAGAGGAGAGAGACTGTTTTCTGAGGATTTGTGATTCTCAGATGCCCCTCCGATTGGCACTTACCTCCTCATCTTCCCACCCTGGAGGGAGGGATGGAGGGAGGGATGGAGGGAGGGACATGAAACCAGCTGCTAGGGTTGCTGACAAAGCCAACCGAGGTTGGGGGTATATGACAGACACCCAGCTAGAGTTGGGTAGTTTCTAGTTCTTCAAACTTGGAGTCTTGAATAGAAATGAATGTAGAACTTTGAGCTCCAGTGTGATGAGAGCAAACCATTAAAAACCTGGCACAGTAAGATGGTGACACTAGGGGAAACTGACACTGAATGGGGGTGGGGGGTGGTCTATAGGAACTCTCTGCACTGTCTTTACCACTTTTCTGTAAAACTAAAATTATACGAAAATGAAAAGTTATTTCTAAAACAAAACAAAAAAATACCTGGGAGAAGTCCAGGTTTGCATACTGGGTCTGATATGTACCAACTGGTGTGATCAACGTCAATTACTTAAACCTCTCTCAGTCTCTGTTTCCTCATTTGGAATAGGAGAGTAATTCAGTACTTACTCTTCAAAGTGGTTATGAGCATTAAATGAGATAGTACATGTAAAATGCTTAGCTAAGTGCTAGGCACATGGTAAGTGCTCAGTAAATATCAGCTACTTGTATTAAAAATAAATGTTCAACCAGAGCTCAAGGGATAAACAGAAATTAAACCCTTTCACCACCGTTTCAGAAATACCTTATCTGTTGGCCCAAGTGTCCATATTCATTTCTATCCAAGTATCCAAGTCTGATGTGGAATTTGGAATTACTCAACTACAGCTATTTTTAGAGTTGCTGTAGGGAGACATACCCTTGGCCTGATTCACTGATCTCTGAGCCTAAACCATTCATTGATTTAAGAAACGTCAACATGTCCTTATATGCCAGGCCTGTGCAGTGGGTAGGACCAGCCAATGCAGCCTAACCCGGACCTATCCCAGGGGAATGTTCATCCCAGTGGGGGACACTTGGGTCCCTCTGAGTTAAACAGTGCATCTCAGTGTACTTAATCAGGTCTATAGTAAGTTCCTGTGGAGGAAGTTCTGGCACAATCAAAACTTCTCCTTGAAGCTGCTGGTGTTTGTGTCCACAGAGTGTATGTGTCGTGCTGAGTTCTGAAGAACAGCTTATGGAAGTCAGGGACATTGTCAGGGCTTAAGTGGAGGCCATGCAGGATTTGGGGCCAACTTTCAGTTTGCCCAATAGTAGACTGAATGCAGCAGGGGTGTCATAGATGCTTTGGAACAGATTGTGTAAAAGGAAGCTGGGAAACCAAATGTGCTCACTGAAGAATCTCTAAATCCACAACTTATTCACACCCCATGGGTTAGGGCTCAGGTTCGGGTTCAGCATCTAACAGCCAAGACTGTCCCTGTTGTCCATGAAACTTCAGCGGGGGCCACCAAATTCGGACCATGCTGGAATGCCCAGGCCCCGTCCTAGTGCATTAATGGCCCTTCTTTCTCATGCTGACCAACAGATCATTGCCCCTCCCGAGCGCAAATACTCCGTCTGGATTGGCGGCTCCATCCTGGCCTCTCTGTCCACCTTCCAGCAGATGTGGATCAGCAAACAGGAGTACGACGAGGCCGGGCCATCCATCGTCCACCGCAAATGCTTCTAGAACACTTCCCTGCTCTCTGTCTCTAGCACACACTGTGAATGTTTTGTGGAATAATGCCTTCAATTCTTTTCCAAATCATTCCTAGCCAAAGCTCTGACTTGTTACCTATGTGTTTTTTAATAAATCTGAAATATGTTACCTGTAACCTGTCGCCTTGGCCTCTGATCAGCACCAGGCTGATCACGTTATTTCTGTTAGGCTGACCTCACCCATTACCGAGTGGCTCCCTCTAGTGGTAAGGCCGAGGACATGACAACCAGGATGTGTAAGTCTCCCAGGAAAGGGTGGAATCACATTAACAAGGGAAGTGCCAACCAATGCCGTAAGTGGGAAGAATTTGAAAACACACAGGAGATAAACATAAACATGGGTTAAAATGTATCAACAGGATAATCCACACTGACTCACAACTTGCTGAGTCATTATATAACTTTGCTCTCTATAACTTCCTGACTGGTAGCCTGGTGGGTGAAAATAAAACAACAACTCTGTGTGTGTGTGTGTGTATGTGTGTGTGTGTGTGTGTGTGTGCTTGTACACACACATACATACATATATTATACATGCACATATATATGACTTTTTATATATAACAAATTAAACTTAAATATATATTAAAAGAAAGTATGACTTAAGTTTACCAGGGGAAACATAGATTTTTAAAAAACAGAAATGGTGCTCTAAAATCTCACTACACATCTAAATCATCTGTTTGCCTTCTTCTAATCAATATCTGTCTCT
Organism: Balaenoptera acutorostrata; assembly: GCF_949987535.1. Classification (NCBI taxonomy): domain Eukaryota; kingdom Metazoa; phylum Chordata; class Mammalia; order Artiodactyla; family Balaenopteridae; genus Balaenoptera; species Balaenoptera acutorostrata. The sequence goes on from NC_080079.1 coordinate 38,288,698, forward strand.
GAAAATTATACTACAGTTACTTTCACACCAGAAGGGATGGGAAAAATAACAATACTTTCCAAGGACCACTGGTGTCAATCATCACCACTAAGGGATTCACATATATCTTCACTCATTTGTTCTTCAGAACTCTTTGGGGAAAATATTATTATCATACCCATTTTATTTTACTTTATTTTTATGTTAATTTTTTTATTGAAGTATAGTTGATTTACAATGCTGTGTTAGTGCCATGTGTACAGCAAAGTGATTCAGTTATACACACATATATAGTTATTCTTTTTCAGATTCTTTTCCCTTATAGGTTATTACAAAATACTGAGTAGAGTTCCCTGTGCTATACAGTAGGTCCTTGTGGGTTATCTTTTTTTTTTTTTTTTTTTTGTCCGGCTGCACCACGCGGCATGCAGTATCTTAGTTCCCCAACCAGGGATGGAACCTGTGGCCCCTGCAGTGGAAGTGTGGAGTCTTAACCACTGGACCACCAGGGAAGTCCTGGTTATCTATTTTTTATATAACAGTGTGTATATGTTAATCCCAAACATTTTATAGAGGAAGAAACAGAAGCTTTCCCTTAATATCATTATATAGGAGAGCTGCCAACTTCTCTTTTACCCAACTGGCCCAGGAGGTACAAAGATGTATAAAAATACTTTCCCTGCCCTTGAGCGTCTTTGTCTCAAAGCACTTTTCTGCCCAGGCCGTTTAGCATCCTCGCAGCTCCCCGGCTGGGTGCCACTTGTCCTCCTGGGTATAAACATCTGAGTGCGGTCAGCAGCCACTGGCTGTCCTTGGGAGTCAGGAGGTGGATCTCCGTCCATCTCACTGCAGAGACCTCAGAGTCAAAGATTTAATGCCTGTTTGGTCCAGAAAATCCAAGCTTCCCCTGGTCTCCTCTGCCCTGTAGCTTCAGCCAATTAAGATTAATACTACAAATAATAAGAGCTGGCATGTGCTGACTAACTGTCGTGACCAGATCCTGCCAAGCCTTTTATATTAGGATCTCATTTTATCCTACAACAGCCCTATGGATTGGATATTCTCACGGCCTCTTTACGGATGGAAACTAGGAGGTCTGGAGCTGTGGCTGGGAACTTGAGCTTTAATCAGATTTTTCTGGTGATTCTTCTGCACATCAAAATTTGAGAACCACTGTTAACGTGCTATGATTGAAATTTTCCAGTTGCAAATTTATGCTTACCAGGCAAGGCACTCCATACCCACTAAATTGAAACTTAAGGATTAGTGTACAAATACTTGGAAACAGATGACTTTCATAATTGAGGCAAAGATCACCAAGCATTCCCGCTGTAGTCACTGCAGGGTTTAGGTAAAGTGAACCAAGTTGACTGCAGTGTTGTACTTCACATTCACCACCAGAGGGCGCGAGCTTTCCGGTAAAGAAAAGGGCGTTTAGAACAGTCTCTCTCAGAATCTGGAAACTGGCGTGGCCCTAGGCAAAAATCAGGAAAACCTGAACCACCCACCGAATGTGCATTAGTGAAACCTTCTTTCCTTGTGAGCACCCAGCCGCAGTGCCTAAGCACCTCCTCCCAGTCATAGATCAGTAACTCCTCCCCTTCATGCCACAGATGCCCATGACTTGGAGGACCGGGCAGGTGGCAGCGTCTCTTGATGAGCCTCACATGAATCTCCAGAGGAGGTAAACCCAGCAACAGACAGGTTTGGCTGCTTCGTGAGTCCTCTTCTGTCCCCTAACAATAGCAAACCAAACTCTATCTAACACTTCTCCTATGACCACCAATTTTCCCACAACGGGCCCATACAGCCCCTGAAGATGACATGAGTTTTTAATAACATTGATCCACGTCATGCAACCTTTGCTGTGAGCGTATCAGCAGAAGGAAGCACTATTTTTTAAAAACGAATAATTATCCGTTGTCTGTGCGGCATCATTTGTGTAGTCAGGCCGAGCTTGAGTATTTTTAGCAGGATTTCAAACAAAGAACAGCCTGGAAAAGAATTTGCAGTTCCCGCAAGGGAGGGGGCTGTCTGGGCCAACACACTCGCTGACTGCAACTAAGCTTATTCAAAAAGATCGGACAAAGAAAACAGAGAAGGAGATGGGACAGCTGGGGATGTGGTTCTTCTGCATCCGAGTATGAAAACCAGATGTTTAAGTAATGTTTACTCCTGGGAGAACCAAGTCAATTCAGGTAATGTTTGAAGGGCACATACTAGAGATACAAAGAGCAAGGTTCTGTCTGTATGGGACTTACAATCTATGGGGAAAATGGACATTAAACAAGTAGCTAGGGTGCATCGTGAGGGTTACAAAAGTGGAAATATACGGGGTATGAGCTCTTATGACCCCAGGGGAGGCCTCCCTGAGGAAGTAGTGCTTAAGCAGAGGTTTACAGAGTAAGAGATAACTAGGAAAAAGAGTGGGGGGAGTGAGAGGCTTGAGGCTGGACAAGAGGAAGTGGGGCGTATAGGGAATGTGCTCCAGGCAGAGGCCCCGAGACGGGAGAGGATGTTGCATGTGCAGAAAAGAGAACACAAAGAACTGAATCCACACATAGACTTCAGAAGTGCGCCTATACTTGACTATAATTTTCCAAAGTAGAGTTCATAACATCTTCTCTGTGAAATGTCTGTCTTGAAATCAGACACCGATTACAAGCTATTAAGGCAACGCTGAGTGAGAACTTTGTTATCTCTGATTCACTTGCCATTCCCGAGCATTTTCTCTTACAGGTTAATTCAATTCTTCATCTCAATTTCAGAAATGTATCTGGGAAACGAACACCCTAAAACCACAATCTCTCACTCTAATTTGTTCCTGATGGCTCCAGCTATTCCAGACTGTTTTTTTGTTTTTTTGTATTTTTTTTTAAAATTTATTTAGTTAGTTTTGGCTGTGTTGGGTCTTCGTTTCTGTGTGAGGGCTTTCTCTAGTTGCGGCAAGTGGGGGCCACTCTTCATCGCAGTGTGCGGGCCTCTCACTATCGCGGCCTCTTGTTGCGGAGCACAGGCTCCAGACGCACAGGCTCAGTAGTTGTGGCGCACGGGCTTAGTTGCTCCGCGGCATGTGGGATCTTCCCGGATCAGGGATCGAACCCGTGTGCCCTGCATTGGCAGGCAGATTCTCAACCACTGTGCCACCAGGGAAGCCCCAGACTGTTCTTTATGTGGCAACTTCATGCCCCTTAAAGATGGAAGGGAATACAAATGATTACCATTTGCCTGATTGGTTTTGTAACATGTTAACTTCAAGGAAAACAGATGATGACACAGGCTTCTCTGTAGCGTAGTTCATGAGTTTTCAGTGGCCTAAAGCTCAGAGGTCCTTAAGCAGGTTTCCTCTTGTTGGAGAAAAAGCACTGTAGTCACACCAAATCAAAAGATGTCCTTTTCACATTCTCCTATTCCTCCTAGATCATGTCTTCTATTTCTTCCCCTCCACATTCAGTTTTTGAACCTTATTCCTCAGTCCTTTCCTTGGATCACTTCTTTCCTCCCCTGCTTTAGATCTCTCTGCATCTGCTACAATCTAAAACTCCTTAAGAAATGGCCTAAAATCATTTAACTTCAACCTTCCTTTATGAAATGGCATCACCTACTCAGACAAAAATATATTAAGCAGGCGAATCGTATCCTCCAAATTTAGAACTAGCCCTCATTCTTAAAAACAGAAAATGTTGTGATTTCAGATGGATGTTCTGATGTAATCCTCTTGTGAATTCATACACCACTGCATTTAATGAAAAGCAAAAGTAGTATTTTAGAGCGCTATTACTGTGGCTCTAGTTGGTTGCAGCCCAAATAGTTGACCATCCTTGATAAAATAAAATTCTGCTTCTGAACTTGGTTCTAGTGAACTTGATAAAGGCCTGGGACTGGTCACCCACAACAATAAGAATGTGATGAGAGTGGGTTCTAGAAACCTCAGGTGCCTTCATCATATCACCTCTGATTTTATTATTAAAAGTTGGCTTTAAAAGAATTAACTTAATAATGTATTGCTCTGTCAAAACTACAATGAGATATCACATCACACCTACTAGGATGGCTATAATAATAAAAAAATAATGTGTTGGCAAGGATGTGAAGAAATTGGAACTTTGTACATTGTTGGTGGGAATATAAAATGGTTTAGCTGCTGTGGAAAAGGTAAGCGTAGAACTACCATGTGACCCTGCAATTCTACCGCTAAATATATACCCAGCAGAATTGAAAACATATACTGAAACAAGTACACGTTTGCACTTGTACAAACTTGTACAAACAAATAAGTACATGCATGCTTATAGCAGTGCTATTCACAATAGCCAAAAGGTGGAAACAACCCAAATGTCCATTGATGGATGAATGGATAAACAAATTGTGGTATACACATACAATGGATGAAAAGGAATGCACTGATATATATGTTAAAACATGGATAGACCTGTAAAAGGTTACGTTAAGTGAAAGAAGCCAGACTCAAAAGTTCACATATTTTACGATTTCAATTATATGAAATCTCTAGAATAGAAAAACCCATAGAAACAGAATGCAGATTGATGATTGTCAGGGGTTGGGAGAGGGGAATGGGGATAAACGGCTTAATGGGTAAGGGGTTTCACTTTGGAGAGATGGAAATTTTTTGGAACAAGATAGAGGTGACGGTTTTACAACACTGTGAATGTACTAAATGTCACTGAATTGTTCACTTTAAAATGGTTAATTTTATGTTATGTGAATTTCACCCCAATAAATTACTTTTTAATTAAAAAATTAAAATTATGTACTATCCTGGAAAAAATGTCAGTAAGTACAAAGCTTTATTGCTGAAAAAACCCTGCAACATCAGTTAATTCACACACCTCATTTCTGTAGGTAATGAAACCTTGCCCGAAGTCAAGAATAGAGTAAATTTCTTCGGGTTGTTTGTTTTTCTTGTTCATCAGCCTTTATATTAGGAGGACACATAATGGAGCTTATTTTTTGAACAACCTATAAATGCTTTTTCTTGACAAATTGAAGAGAGGAATTTTAAACGTCCTCTTGGGACTCAAGAATACAGATTCCCCACTCATTACATTGATACATCTGGGACCCACCCAGACAATGACTAATTTGAGTAAACAATTTTAGTTTTTCACCGTCAACTCTGGTTAACTCCATGCAGATGAATAGTTAATCCTCTTTGACAGAGGTAAAACAAGACAAAACTAAACTAAACTATTCGTCTCCATTTGGTTTTAGAATGTCTTTTGGTCTAGATAATGCCCAAGACATTGACTTCAAACAAATTAAGTAAAGCCTGTCTGCGGTCTACAGTATTCTAATTCTACCCTCTCTCCCCAAGGGTCCTTCTCCATTTTCCTGTTTTCTCTCCCTCATCCTCTGCATCTCCCCAGACTAACTTATGTTTTTGTCAGCTGCCCCCAAGAAAAATATATTCTTGCCTTGTGAAGAGCCAAGATGCTAGAAAAGGAAACAAGTTTCTTAAAAAAACAGAGAAGTGTTCTTTGCATATTTGTGTCTTCACAATAAATAACAAGCTAAAGTCTTCTAAGAATAAGGAGCTAAAAGTTTACCTTTCTTCCTTCATCTTTGCAAAATACATGACATTTCTCAAGCATCCTTTTCACAGAAGACATTCGCTTGTTAGAAAATTCTGCAAGACATGCTGGAAGAGAAACATCTGCTTTCCACATCTGGGACAACTGTAGCTGGTTTTGCAACAGAAATTTCGATGTAAGTCCAAACCATTGTAATAAGGCAATTTCCAGCACGACCGAAGTGGGTGCAGCAGGGGATGAATTGGGGGGAAAATACTGAACCAATTCTAGGATGTGGCCTTAACTGATACTGTATCTCAAATATAATGCCATTTTTTCCACAAGTAAAATTCTACTAAAAAGAAACCAAGAATAACTTCAGCAGCTGAGAATAATCCACAGACATCCTGCTTTGTTCCAAGGTCTATGGAGAAGAGAATGATTTCTGCATGACAACAAAGAAAGTCATTTCCATTCCATCTCTGAGAAAAAAAGAAAACAAATTCAGTAAATATTTTTTGAGTATTATATTAGTTTGCTAGGGTGGCCATAACTAAATACCACAGACTGGTTGGCTTAAACAACAGAAATTTATTTTCTCACAGTTCTGGAGGCTGGACGTAAGAGATCAAGGTGTTGGCAGATTTGGTTTCTTCTGAGGCCTCTCTCCCCGTAGGCGACCATCTTCTCCCTGTGTCATCACAGGGTCTTCCCTCTGTGTCTGTGTCCTGATCTCTTCCTCTTGTAAGGACACCAGTCACATTGGATTAGGGCCCCCTCTAGTGGCCAAATTTTAACTCAATTACTTCTCTAAAGGTTCTTTCTCCAAATACATTCTGAGGTACTGGGGGTTGGGACTTCAACACGTGAATTCTGGGGGGACACAACTCAGCCCATAACAAGTACATACCAGGTGCCAGGCACTGAGTACAAACAGACTAGCATTCAAAACCAAAGGAAATTCTCAATACTCTGTAATGACCTATATGGAAAAATAATCTAAAAAAGAGTGGAGATATATATATATATATATGTATAACTGATACACTTTGCTGTACAGCAGAAACTAACACAACATCGTAAATCAGCTATAGTCCAATAAAAATTAAAAAAAAAATACAAAGGAAGCTCAGGCGTAATTGGTTCATTTTCTGCAGAAGCACAAATCTGAAAAGAAATGAACTATCTTTGCCTTCGAAGGTAAGGAAGTGGCAAATGGGGCTCTGGAATGGATTCATATTCAAAAGAGGGAGCTGCACTACCTGCTGGGAATGAGATCTTCCAGAGGAAGCTCTTCCAGGGAACGTCTATGGTCGCACACCCACCCACTCACGCACACACACACACACTCACACTCATACGGGCCTCCACGGTGGCTCACGTGGGCTCTGCTCCTGGCCAGCCCAGCCCTCGGGGGCGTGGCCACACCTCTGATGGCTCCTCTTTCAGACAGAGCGTCAGGAACTCATTCTTCCACACAGGGCGAGTCATAGGTTTGCAGCCTCCAGGGGTCCTTCAGCTGTGACAAGGTCTCCTGGGAAGTCTGGTTAGTTGGGTTTGCACCTGGCAATAAGAAAACCATACGCCCTTCAAGAGCAGCTTTTCAAACTTCGTCTCAGGTCTGAGATTTTGCGTCCCCTTGCAAGGGAATAAAAATGCCAAGAATGCCCCACTCCTTTAGGGAATGTGGTATATCTTTTTAATGAAAAATGAGTTCCCGGAATTCCCTGGTGGTACAGTGGTTAAGAATCCACCTGCCAATGCAGGGGACACAGGTTCAAGCCCTGGTCTGGGAAGATCCCACATGCCGCGGAGCAACTGAGCCTGTGCATCACAACTACTGAGCCTGAGCTCTAGAGCCTGCAAGCCACAACTACTGAGCCCTCGTGCCACAACTACTGAAGCCCGTGTGCCCTAGAGCCCGTGCTCCACAACAAGAGAAGCCACCGCAATGAGAAGCCCATGCACCGCAACGAAGAGTAGCCCCCGCTCGCCGCAACTAGAGAAAGCCCGCGCACAGCAATGAAGACCCAACACAGCCAAAAATAAAATATAAATTAAAAAAAAAGAGTTCCCTTCTAATTTGCTTTTCAGAAGCGATATAATTGGCTCTGAATGCTCAGAGTAGCTCTTTCTATTCTCTCCAGAAATCTAAGAAGCCAAATGTTCTTGGCTTTCAATTGAGTCCTTTCTATCTCTAGGTACCATTCAATGGTCATAGTTTTTTCATCAGATACCTCTCATTGGACATCCTCTTGGTCTACTACTGTATCTTCGGTTATCATTCATTTCTCAACTCTCCCTAGTCCCAACAGTCATTTTTACCTGAATAAATTACATAATCTTTTCCTGTGATCAAGTATGTCAGAATATCATGCCGTCCTTAAATGCTAAGACGTTGAGGACAGCATCACTCGGGGGATAGTGGGCTGTCCGTGGAGCCAGGCTCGCAGAGTTAATATGCCCTTAGTTGTCGGAGACTATAGACTCAAGTCCCCGTGCATTGGGCAAGCAAAGTTCTTGCTTCTGGAGTCTGGGACCTGAATTCTCCAAGCCTACAAGTTGTCATAGGCAGAAACAAGTCACTGAGCTGCCCACAGTAGGCTCTTTATGAATGAGAGCTAGAGTAGAAGCTAGGTGACATGATACCTGTATTAGGGAAGAGACAAGTGGGGGAGGAAAGTTATCTCATCCAAGCACAGAGTGCAGGGAATATTCCTCCTAGGAATACAGAAATCCTTGAACTAAAAAGTGGATGCTAGTACATGCAAACAAGATCATTAAGGCAACTCAGATATAATGCCAGGAGGAAAGCAAAGTCTGGGAAAGCTGAGGTTGGCACACAAGACATTGGGAAGAGAGAAGGTTAGATCGGATTAGCTTGACTTCCATTCTTCTCTTTTATTTGGGCTACATTTTCTTCATAATGTTTTCCTACCAATTCAACTTGCCAACATACTCCATCAGTTCCCCATTCCTTCTATTAATCTATTATCTTTTGATCCAGGTAAATGCCTTTATTAGCTGGGTACCAGTCACAAATTCCATTCCAAGCCTTGGTCATACTATAACTCTGTATTCATGTTACCCTATTCAGTTTAAACATATTTTTCTTCCTATTCCCTGTGCCTTGGTTTATATAGATACTTTTAATTATGAATGTTCTTTCCAAATGATTTTATTTATTCTTTTTGGTTGAGAATTATCAGTAGTTCCTATACTGCATTTCTTCTCCCTGTCATCCCTATTGACTTTCACAGAAATAGGCTTTACATTTCCATCTGAGCCTTTTTTTTATTCCTCTCTCAAGTGTCTCTGCTTTTAGTCTTCTAAATCAAGTTAATGAATCATCGGCTATCTCAGGCCCTCTGACACCTGATCCCTGAGTAGAAGCTCAGGGCTCTGGTCTCCTACACTAAGAATGACTACAGACTCTGAGCCAGGATTCGCTGACACTGAAAACACACGATGGGCTCAAGTGTCTGCAGCCGTGTTTCTTCTCACATCCTTCTTTGACCACCGCAGGGAAAAGTCTCAGAAACATATGACCTGTCTTGGAAACCCCCTGGTACTCAGAATTTCTTATGTGGAACTACATTTTACAGGAATGAAAATAATACAGCAAAACATCTAAAGCTCTGAAAACACATGCAGAGACCTCTAAAAATACCAGACAGTATAACTTTTAAAAATTGTGAATCACTACGTTGTACACTTAGAACTTATATAATATTGTACACCCACTATACGTCAAAAAAAAAAGTTTAAGAATTCCAGACATATTGTTGTTTGCGGCACAATTTATTATCTGGTCATAGTATTTGGGCACATTAATAGGTATTGATTTAACTCCATTGTAACCTCTCTTGAGACAAAGCAACCCAAAAAGAAAGCTTCAAAATATGCAAAAGTAATAAATATCAAACTTTCTGATCTAAAATGTATAAATATAAAATGTCAGTCATTTCTGGAAACATCTTAAGAAAATCCAGCAACCACAGGTCCATGGGTAAGTGTCTGGAGTGGACGGCGCTAATCTTCGGAACATATCACCTCAGATCCAGTACGATTATTTTTATGTCTTTTACCAACACATGTTTGCATATCTAGGAAAGAAAAAAATGGCTTTACCTCATGATGTTTAACATGATTCTCTTTAGGGAGGGAGTATGAATTTCCTAATTTTAAAATGTTTCTAATTTTAAAAATATTTCCACTCAGAACAAATACAATCATATGTATTCATTTTCGACAACAAGAAAATGTTTACAAAAGGTGCAAGTAATTTTCATTTTAAATAAATTCTAAGTTCATAATACTGTTTCTCTGATGTCACAGCCAGGGAACAGCCAAGCAAACAGAAAAAGATGTACTCAAATAATGTTACTTTGGGGCTATACAAAGCTAATCAAAAAAATAGGATTACAGTTTTCATTGAACTGTTATGAAAAACTAATTTGGCCATATCAAGCAGAAATAATTCAGGACACATTTATTATCATTTTCTTTAATAATCGTTTGCTTGCTGGGACCCTGGAGAAAACTGTTAATTGTTTAAGTATCACACAGATACGTAAATGGAAAGGAAACTTTATGTATAATCAACTCTGCTACAGAAATACTGCCATTCTTTTGTAAGTAAAATAGTAATGACAAGAAATCAGAAGAAAGTACAAAGATGGATTAATTTTATGAGATAAGAAAATTCCAAACTAAGCAATAAAGTGTTTTATCCTATATTATATTGCTACTATTTCTCTCCTTAAAAATAAAAAAAGAGGCTTATGTGTTTTATAACTGGAAGTCTCTACCTCTTAATCTCCTTCACCTATTTCACCTGCAAACCCCTTTCCCTCTGGCAACCACGCATTTGTTCTATTTATGACTCTGTTTTGTTTGTTTTGTTTTTTAGATTCCACATGTAAGTGAAATCATATGGTATTTGTCTTTCTCTGTCTGACTTATTTCACTTAACATAATACCCTCTAGATTCATCCACGTTGTTGCAAATGGCAAGATTTCGTGTTTTTTTATGGTTGAGTAATATTTCATTGTGTGTGTGTATGTATATATATATCTCACATCTTTTTAAGCCACAGGGGTGTAGTATATAGCGTAAGGAATATGGTCAATAATATTTTAATAACTTAGTATGGGTACAGATGGTTACTAGACTTATCATGGTGATCATTTCATAAGGTATGAAAATGTCACTATATTGTATACCTGAAAGTAACATATTACATCAACTATATTTCAATCAAAAAAAAAAAAGGAGGGGGTGAAAAATAAACACTATGTGCAAAAAATAACCAACGTTGTCTACTCACACTGAACAGCCTGGGGTCCTTGGTGTGTGGATGAAAGCCCTTCTTTTTACAAGCGGAAACCTCAAGCATGCCAGCATTGGTGAGCCTGAAGATGCCGGTGCTAAGTTTCAGAGTGAAAAAAAGGTACAAAAATTAAGGATCATTTGCGCTTTCCAGATGCTTTAATTTGAATGGCACAAGCATACATACTCTTCAAAGGGAATGGAGAAAGAAACGACAAACTAAAAATTTTACAGTGATTTTTTTAAACCAGTGTTGTGCTCACGGCCTAGAGGAAGACTGAAGAGACCAATGCTACTGCCAAGTGCCTGAACTGCTGTGTGAGACCTTGGGAGAAAAGCTGAGACCCCACAGGAGGAAATTACAGGTGATGGATATTTCTAATTTCTCTAATACATGCATATCTCATTTTACTGTACTTCACTTTATTGCACTTCGAAGATACTGCATTTTTACAAATTGAAGGTTTGTGGCAACTCTGCGTTGAGCAAGTCTACTGGAGCCATTTTCCAGCATTTGCTCACTTCACGTCTCTTTGTCACATTTTGGTAATTCTCACAATATTTCAAACTTTTCTATTATTGTATTTGTTATGGTAGAGTGTGATCAGTTATCTATGACTCGCTGAAGACTCAGATGATAATTCGCATTTCTGAGCAATAAAGTTTTTTTTTTTTTTACTTATTTATTTTTGGCTGTGTTGGGTCTTCGTTTCTGTGCGAGGGCTTTCTCTAGTTGTGGCAAGCGGGGGTCACTCTTCATCGTGGTGCGCGGGCCTCTCACTGTCGCGGCCTCTCTTGTTGCGGAGCACAGGCTCCAGACGTGCAGGCTCAGTAGTTGTGGCTCACGGGCCCAGTTGCTCCGCGGCATGTGGGATCTTCCCAGACCAGGGCTCGAACCCGTGTCCCCTGCATTGGCAGGTGGATTCTTAACCACTGCACCACCAGGGAATCCCAATAAAGTATTTTTAAATTAAGGTATGTACATTGTTTTTTTAGACATAATGCTACTGCACACTTAATAGTCTGCAATGTAAACATAACTTTTATATGCACTGGGGAACCAAAACATTCATGTGACTCACTTTATTGTGTTAGTTGCTTTACTGTGGTGATCTGGAACTGAACCTGCAATATTTCTGAGAAATAAATAGTATTTATAGCTGCAGGAAATATTTACTGAGTGTTGGCTGTGGTGCCAGGCACTATGCTAAGCCCTTTATGTAGACTATCATCTAGTTTCACCTTCACATCAATCTGTGATGGGTAAGTGTCAGGGATGAAGAGACTGAGGCTCACAGTGGTCAGGTACCAAACCGGGATTCCAATATCAGTTTGTCTGACTCCTCTGCTCATAATTGTGCTACGATAATCATTGTCCTCCAAATTTAGGAAGGTTTTGGAGATAATTAAGCTAAGGCTAGGAATTTTCTTCTCTTTTTTTTTTTTTTTGGCCGCACCATTCAGCATGTGGGATCTCAGTTCCCGGACCAGGGATCGAACCCGTGCCCCCTGCAGTGGAAGCGCAGAGTCCTAACCACTGGACCGCCAGGGAATTCCCCAAGGCTGGACATTTTCTCACAGCAGAAATCATACAATAGAACTAAGATTTCAGACGGCAAACTGGAATAACATCTGCTTTATCCACTTCAAGGTCATGTAAAGAAGGAAAACCAGTAATTCTACCACGGAAAGGACCTTAAAAAGCAAAAGATGGCAGACTTACAAGTTATGGAAGCCAGCAGGCACCAATCTCTTTTTCCCAAGGGCATGGTGTGCCTACTTATCCAAGTGCTACAACCTGGTGTGTGGACACACTTGAACCTAGCAGACCCAGACAAAGCCTTACTTGAACCCTCTCAATAGTCACACTTACTCTTTATGCTTCGGTGAACAGACAATGGCAATGGCTTCTGGCAACATGAGCTGATAAGAACAGTGAGTGTGAAGATCAACACTGGATAAGAACGCAGTTTGGGTTGGATGTGTCTATAAAAAGAAAAGAGGACACTCTTACTGGACAATCCTATTGGACAATCAATAGCTGAGTGCTGGCCAAAGTCAGAGCCCATGCCAAGAAAAAACTCTAGTTTATTTGCTTTTTCTTTTTTACCATCATTAATCAAATGAGGATTCTGAAAATGTCTTGCTGACATAATCCTTCCCTTTATGCATCTATGGAATAACTACGACTTTGAGAAGAGGCTCTTGGGAGTGTTTATGTACTTTCTGCTTATTGGGAAACGTAAAGCTGAAAATTTGCCAAAGCCTTTACATAGATCTTCCTTTAATCATCACAACTCATCTGGGAGATACTTAGTGTCTCAGTTTTACGTACAAGGATCCTGAGACTCCTTTAAGGGACTTGCTCCTAAGGAGCAGAACCGTGATTGGAAACCCAGAGATACTCATATACAACACCGTGGACATAAAAGGAGGAGTTTCGCTGAATATTCCACACTATGCTGCTATCCCTTCATGGATCCCCATTCCCTACAGATGAGGGAACAGAGCTCTCCGAGGTGTTGAAGATGTTTGGGACTCATCTCGCATGACGGGAGGGAAGGGGAGACTATAAATTACAAGAGCTGTCTTCCAGGTTTGGGGCTATATACAGACCTGTGTTTAGGAGAGACAAACACGTGCACCCCCATGATTTGTAATTCACAGCAAACCCCAACCACCCTTGAAAAAGGGATGCGACCACTTAAAGCATGTATCCAACATCCCCGTCATGCTGGGTCCTGGCTCCATTGCTCCCTAGTCGTAAGACACTGCGAAGATTCCATAACCTCCTCATGCCTATTTCAGCAATTGTAAAATAAGGATAATAATCATTTTCTTCATGGGATTGTTATGAAACTTAAATGAGACAATCCATGTAAAATTCTTAAAACAGTGCCTAGCACAGAGATAGGAATCAAAATCATTAGCTTTTACGATTGCTGTTGTTATTGCTGTTTTTATTGTAATGTTGTCATTTTTTAAATTTAGTTTTTATTTTATATTGGAATATAGTTGATTTACAATGTTGTGTTAGTTTCAGATGTACAACAAAGTGATTCAGTTATACATATACAGATATCCATTCTTTTTCAAATTCTTTTCCCATATAGGTCATTATAGAATATTGAGGAGAGTTCCCTGTGCCATGCAATAGGTCCTTGTTGATTATTTTATATATAGTAGTATGTATATGTTAATCCCAAACTCCAAATTTATCCCTCTCCCCCTTTCCCCTTTGGTAACCATAAGTTTGTTTTCTATGTCTGTGGGTCTATTTCTATTTTGTATATAGGTTCATTTGTATCATTTTCTTTTAGATTCCATGTATGTGATATCATATGATATTTGTCTTTCTCTGTCTGGCTTACTTCACTTAGTATGATAATGTCTAGGTCCATCCATGTTGCTGCAAATGGCATTATTTCATTCTTTTTTATGGCTGAGTAATATTCCATTGTATATATGTACCACATCTTCTTTATCTATTCATCTGTCGATGGACATTTAGGTTGCTTCCATGTCTTAGCTATTGTAAATAGTGCTGCAATGAACATTGGGGTGCATGTATCTTTTTGAATTATGGTTTTCTCCAGATATATGCCCAGGAGTGGGACTGCTAGATCATATGGTAGTTCTATTTTTAGTTTTTTAAGGAGCCTCCATACTGTTCTCCATAGCGGTTGTACCAATTTACATTACCACCAATAGTGCAGGAGGGTTCCCTTTCTCCACACCCTCTCTAGTATTTACTGTTTGTAGACTTTCTGATGATGCCCATTCTGACTGGTGTGAGGTGATACTGCATTGTAGTTTTGATTTGCATTTCTCTAATAATTAGTGATGTTACACATCTTTTCATGTGCTTTTGGCCATCTGTATGTCTTCTTTGGAGAAATGTCTATTTAGATCTTCTGCCCATTTTTTGATTAGGTTGCTTGTTTTCTTGACATTGAGCTACATGAGCTGTTTGTATATTTTAGAGATTAATCCCTTGTCAGTTGCTTCATTTGCAAATATTTTCTCCCATTCTGTGGGTTGTCTTTCCTTTTGTTTATGGTTTCCTTTGTTGTGCAAAAGCTTTTAAGTTTAATTAGGTCCCATTTGTTTATTATTTATTTATTTATTATCTTTTTTTTTTTTTCATTACTCTAAGTGGTGGATCGAAAAAGATCTTGCTGTGATTTATGTCAGAGAGGGTTCTGCCTATGTTTTCCTCTAAGAGTTTTATAGTATCCCATCTTACATTTAGGTCTTTAATACATATTGAGTTTATTTTTGTGTATGGCGTTAGAGAGTGTTCTAATTTCATTCTTCTACATGTAGCTGTTTTACACTTTTGCCAGCACATCTTATTGAAGAGACCGTCTAATGTTGTCATTATTAACTAGAGGGCATAGGCCCATAGAAACCGCTTCATGCCTATACAACATAACTATGATCTGTTGAAGAAATGCAAGATTTCAAAACCCCTTTCTACTTTATTTAAGAAAATGAAGGTAAAATCCATTGATACCTCTTTATAGAAAGATAAATGTTCGGCAGGGAAAAAATAACTATGGGTCTGCAAAGACCTAGATCAACTGAAGAATAGAAATTAACTTTTAAAGCCCCAATCTTTAGTGAGGGCATGAGTGGGAGGGTCTGACTGCCTGTTACCTGATTCAGTGAAAACCTTCTATTCATACATAGAGCTTTCTATGCCTTGATGAAAAAGTAAGAAGTGTTCAAAGAAGCTCTAGTGCTATGGAGGCAGCAAGCAGATTGTCAAACAGACAAATCACTCTCCCTTCAACTTATTTCCAGACTGAATGCACACTGTTAAGACATTCTGTTGCTTGTTTTTGTTTTGTTTTCATTGTTTCTGTTTTGTGTCTTTGTGTTGCACCTTAAGATATTCTGAGTCCTTCATTTCTGCCAAGAGGAATCACTCCAGCTCCAATAAGGACAGCTCTCCCATGGGAGAATGGTGCTCCAATCCCATGCCCCCATTCTATGGAGATAAAAATGATGATGATGATGGTAATGACGATGATGACAACATCAGCAGCTGATGCCATTTATCACAATTGAATAACATGCCAGGCACTGAACTAATCACTTTTCCATGAATTAATTTTACAAGATGAGATGAGTGCTGTTATTATCCCCATTTTACCAGATGAGGAAACTGAGCTAAGCAAAAAAGTAAATAACATGCTGAAGGGCATAGAGCTAGTTAAGCTGAGATGTCTAAATTGAAATCCGGATCCGTCTGATTCTGATTCAACCTTTCTTTCCTATGACCAATTTATATCCGAAAGATATTAGCTCTGGAATTTGTTGCTATTGTTATACCAATAAAAACCATCACAAAAAGTCATTACAACCACTGAAGTTTAGAAATACAACATGTTACTGATTTCATTGAACCACAACAATCTGACATGGTAAAATTAAAAAAAACAAAGTCTTAGGATTCTAAAATTATGCTAAATTCATTATTTAAATGACTTCATTATTGCATACATTATATGTACATGTCATAAGGGAAAATCTTTTGTTTCTGATCTGGGAAATGTTTTATGAGATAAACTAACATTGACTTTTCAACGTAAGTGTAATTTAACTGTCATTCTTTCTCAGTTTATGTTACAATTGCTTTGCTACAATTTGTTTTCCTTTAAAATGCATTCTTGTTACAGAAAATTACATTAAACTAAATAATGCCTTTAAAATTACCCAATTTCTAAGCAAACGGTAAGGCGCATACTGGTAAGGAAAACAAACAGACATACAGAAAATTTTTGCAAAGTCTTCATTATAAATAATTTCTTGTATTTGAGAGGTGGTTTATAGTTTTCAAAGGGCTTTCACATCCAGGATGTTGCTTACAGCTCACACAAATCCGGTGAGGGAGAGAAGGCATTCATTAGCCCTATTGGATCAATGAGGGAACCTGGAAACAGGACGCTAGGAGTCCTGACTGAAGGACTGTACAGGCACACAGTAATTTGCAGGTGGAGCTGGGACTAAGAGCTAGTCTCCTCTGCCCTCCTGAATTACAAAACACCAAAAGCTTGGTGATTGTGAGTGTGTGTGTGTGTGTGTGCATGTGTGTGTGTGTGTGTGTGTGTGTGTGTGTTGAGGTGTGGGTGAGGATGTGTGTCCTGCCCCTCCTCAATACTTCTCTGTAAAGCAAGTAAAATAAAAAATGGCCCCTTCTCACTCTTCAGAGGCCCTGGGGGTCCCTAGGATGTGCCCTGGAAATCCTGACTAGCATCTCATGCCGTGAGATGACTTGTTCCTACCCCAGGCCCAGATGTGTGAGACTGAACGGAAAAATGTCCCCAGACAGATGAAACCATGGATAGGAAAAGTACAGTATCATCACCAAATATCATCAGCTACAATACTCTTGAGTTCCTAGAAAAAATGTGCTAAGAAATTCACTGACATTATCTCACTATCACATGAAGTCCATTATTATGGTCCCCATTTTATAGATGATAAAGCTGATGGTCAGATTGCTTAAATAACTTGCCAACATTCCTATAGTGAATTCTTAGCAGAGCTGATATTTAAACTCATGTCTTTTGATTTGTAAGCCCTTTCCTGCTCCTATGGTGGCCTGGTGGATGTTGGAACCCAGTGTCTTTGGCCCTACTCCGTGGCTGGTTATACAGCGACACGTACATCCTTGGCCTGTAGGGGAGGTGAAGTGGAGGGTAAGGTCCCTATGTGATAGGTACAAACACCTTTTTAAAAGAGACCTTTTCAGAAATTTTCTTAAAATAATTTACTTTAGACCCACAGCCATGGGAAAGAGAATGTTAATAATTGTCTAATCATATTAGTTAAAAATCTGCCGAGGTCTCCATTAGACTACATAAAATCATCAAAACAAGTCAGCTGATTTCCAAATGTTTATCTCTCTTTCAACTTGGGACGGTAGGAAAAAGCATACTATAGCCCTCTCCAAATCTGGATTTGACAGATGTAGACACGGCCTAACGTTGAAGAAAATGCTTTAAAACGATGACATTTATTACACTTGAAAATTTAAAAAATAAGAAACTATTTCTTAAGCTAAACTTCCTCCAGAAGGAAAACAGCCCGCCAAAAAAAATAAATAAGTAAACTGAAACCCAAAAGGTGAAACATACATGGATCCATCCCAGAGTGAGGAGATTGTGTTGATCCTGAACACTGAATAATTCTTCTACATTCTCCACGTCGCAATAGTCTGGTCCCGCAGACTGTTTTGGCACGATTAAGTGGGTGATAGTAAATTCATTATGCGTCTGAAAAACAAATAGCAAAGAGAATAATAAGCATCTGACAGAAAACAAAAGCCTGAGTAGGAAGTATAATGTTGTAATAAGACTAGAAAGTGCCCACCACTTACATCATCCTCCTCCCACCCCGACCCCATCACAATTCAAAAACAAAGCCCCATACTTGAACATGGATCATCTGCCAAAAATTTGAGAGTCAGTTGTTTGGAGCCTGAAACCCATTTTCACAATATAAAATGTATCATAAATAGGAATTAGCATCCTGGGCTGGTCCCTGGAAGTTTAGCTAATAAATAATGGTGTTTTATATTACATGTGCAAAGGAAAAAATCAGAACAAAACAGCAGCAGGTTTATTTGGCAGGGAGATGCTAATTAAATCATGTTGTGGTTTTATTGAAGGACATTTCTAAGGTTTGTGAAGGTTGATGGTCTTGTTTTTAGTTTATTAATTGTTATTTAATTTCGCGTGAAGATTTACGACTTTCTTCTACTGTTGGGGGGGGGTGGAATTCAATGGGATTTTCCATAATTAAGGTAATGTTTTGGATTGGCAATTAGATAAAGAGAAAGGAAAAACAAATTGCCCCCCTTAGGTAAAAGATAGGAGTTGAAAGGAAGAGGGTTGTAAAGTAGTGATAGGATCCTCAGAAAAAAGAAGTTTGTGTGGTGGGAAGCTGTCCTTCCTTGCACAGTACCATCTTGTCTCTAGTCTTAGGGCACTTCTGCAAACTGGGCCCTATTCCTTTGGCCTTGATTACAATACTTCTCTCCATCCCAGCCCCTCCTTTCATGGCTAACTTTATGTATTCTAAACGTATGTAGTATAAACGTCGGCTTTCAAGGAACCCCTTCTTGACCCTCCCAGACAGGGTTTCCCAGTTACAGCCTCCCATGATACCCTGCACTTCCACTGAGAGTACCCAGCTCCATTTATAATTAATCATCTCTCTGGTTCTTTATAAGCATCATGTGGCAAAGACTGAGGCTGTTGTAGGCGACTGAATGCCTGTCTGATGAAGGAATGAATGAAGAATGAATCAATGAATGAATGAGTGACTCAAACTAAGTACAACATGTGGTCTTGGGGAAGAAGCATCCATAGCATACTGCCCCCTGCAGGGCAAAGAAGGTGGCTGTGGGGAGGAGATGGCAGGTCACTCTCCTTTGCTTGTCTCCTGTCTTTCTTCTGCCCTGGGGGAAACGTGATGATGCAACACTGGAATACAGTAGGAGAATGTGTGTTGAATGAAACATCTTATTCAGTTAAATAACAGTTCCCAGGTAAATGTTCAGGCATGAAAATGTGCCTGGACTTAGAAACATAAACTGATACCCCACAGAGGGTACAAAGGCACTTCCAAAGAAACATTGTTCCTCTTTCTTGAAGTAGGAAATTCAATGTATCTTCTCTCTTTTATCTCCTTCTAGTTTGATATTGTCTTTCATCACTTATTTCTGATAAAATCTTCCATACTTAAATATGACCTGTGCTATAAGATTTCAGTTTGTTGAAACTACTGCCTTAAAGAAAACAACAAAACCCTAGCTTTATTCTGCATGTATCTGAAAAAGGGTGGCAAGATTATACCTACCACAGACAAAAGCAGGTTGAGTTAATTATAGGAATATATGTGAAACTAACAATTGCAACGGAAATGTGATTCAGAAAACTAGATGGTTCTGGAAATCCGAAAATCTGAAAGCCACCCTTTTTCTTAACAAAGATTTAACTTATGGTTTGATTAGTTCTTTACAATAAACTTTTATAGTATCTCTGAAATTTTACAATCCATTTTCTAGAAGGATAATTCCATTAATAATGACAGTAGTTTTATGAAATTAACCTATAATAAGTTAATTTCATAATGTTTACAAAACTTAGGATGCTTTTGTTCTGCTCAGCCTATCACAAGAAAGCCAGCTCTACTGAAAGTATCCTGTGCAGGGAAGATATGAAACAAAGACCATACCAGTTTCCCACAGAGTATTCCACAGGTTTCGATTCCTCTCACTGTATTAGATTCTGCCAGGAGCAGAAATCTGTGGCAAAGATCTCTTGATAAAACAACGTATCTCAGTCCTTCAACCACTAAATCTAAGAAACAGAAAAGGGAGAAAAAACAAAAAGAACAAACCTTACATCCCATCCTTCAAAACTGTTTTTAGCAAGTGACTGCAGGTAAATATAAATTTCAAAAATGAAATAATCAGGTGCTCCACTTTCTGTATTTCATTTTAAAACTTGTAAAAGTGAACATTGACTAGAAGGAAGGTAAAATTACCCCTTGCATATAAATTATTTATA
The DNA here is from genome assembly GCF_949987535.1 of Balaenoptera acutorostrata. Taxonomy (NCBI): domain Eukaryota; kingdom Metazoa; phylum Chordata; class Mammalia; order Artiodactyla; family Balaenopteridae; genus Balaenoptera; species Balaenoptera acutorostrata. The sequence goes on from NC_080079.1 coordinate 38,309,124, forward strand.
TACAAGTGGGAAGGTGCAAGCACTTTTACATCTTTGTGCCTTACATCAACTATTTACATGTATGTGTGTGTTTTCTTTTGGCACAAAGTGCATAGGCTGCTTAGAATACGTCTCATATTCTATAAGTGGTAGGATAAATCTTTTTTTGTGTTTGCCATGTGTTACTTATATCTTATGAAAGTTGGTGATCATTAGGTAAAAGCACCATGTTTTTGGAAATAATTGGCAGTAGAGTAATTTATAAAATGGTTGCTTATCATAACTCTTTCAAAATAAATGGAAATATAAACTCCACTTAACAGTGTCTGCTGGGAAATTTTCCCGTTTGGTTTTGGAAAGCTGCCAGCACTGATGTAACAGTCCAGGAGCACTAACTTTTGGCAGAAACACATAACCCCTTTGGAGGTTAACACCCATGTGTACAGATCCTCCTGGGCCAGGGAAATGCTAAATATTTAAATTTAATGACTGAACAAGGTTCTGAACCAACAAGGTTTCCAGCATCTTCTTTCCTCTCCAGTGTGTTTACCTTTAGGATTCAGTGCTTCTTGGTCAAAATACGTGAAAGGAAAAAAAAAAAAAAAAGCTCGGAATTTCTCTCTTTTAAAATCTCTGTACCACGATCAAATACAGTGCTGTTTATTATGGAGTCTCTGTTCTACCAGGGGGTCAATCACGTTTCCTGAATTCTGAGGTTACATATAGCAAAAGTCAGGTGATATTGTCATTCACACCACATCATGTAGGGGAACTACCACAACTAACAATAAAATGAGGAGACCCCTCCCAGGTGTCACAGAAATATGGTTCCATTAGAGGAGATTCCGTGTCTTGTGGGGTGCATTTCCTCACTTACTCTGAACAGCACTTAGAGTTGCAGCTGGCTTTAAGGCCCTGTTTACGGGAGGTGAGTGGCCAGCGTAATTGGCTGCATCGCTTTTATTAGGCTGATCTGCAAATACATTCAGCAAGGAATTGTTCTGGTGTGTGGAAAAGCAGGACAAAGCACTCCCATCAATCTGCTCTGACTGTGCTGGAGGTTCCTGGCTTCGCATCTGACTCCGGGCTAATTCTTGCTTCTTGAGCTGATCTTCGAAAAACAAGAACTGCTCCGATTCTAGCTGTTGCTGGCGCATCTGAGCGATCCGCTTCCTTTCTGCCTCTATCAATCTCTGATGCTCCAGTTTTTTGAGAATTTCAGCTTTATATTTGTTCTAAAAAAATGTGGTTGCCAGAAGAAAAGGTTAGTTTCCAAGGCAAAAGCATCAAACTGGGATTAGACAGTTTCAATCTTCTAGCAGACGGAGAGACACAGCTAGATACTGCGATATGCCCACAGGGACACTCCTGAGACTGCCAGGAAAATATATAACATCGTGGCAAAAGCCCCTTAATCTGATTACGGGAGCAGTTCTAAATCCACTCATATTTTACCAGAGACAGGCCAGGGCAATCAAGTTCCCTCCACCCTCCTGTGCTTTTAAATATTAGTAAATCAAAGTCAGGATTGTCTACACAGCCTGACTGATCAGACCATATCTCAGAAATAGTTATATCACCCTGGACTGCATTGTCCAATATAGTAGCCACTAGCTACGTGTGACTATCAAGTTTAATTAAAATGAAATGAAATTAGAAATTCAACTCCTCAGTTCTCACTAGCCACATTTGAAGTACCACAGGCTAGTGCCTCCCATATCAGAGAGTGCCAAATAGAGCATTTCCATCATCATACAAAGTTCTATGGGACAGTGCCACCCTAGAACCTTTTGCATTTGACTCTATAACTCATACTGCTGGAACTTTATGGAGAAGGGGGAATCACTAACAAATGGTTCTCAGAATGTGGTCCAATCAACTCTGTCAGAACAAACTACTAGGAGTTTTGTTAAAAATGAAGATTCCCAAGCTCCCCAGTCTTAACAAAAATATCCAGGCATTATTAGGTCAGAGAATAAATCTTTAACAAGCTTCCCAAATAATTCTGATGAAAACTAGACTTTGGGAGCTACTATAAGGCAGGGGTGGGGTGGGGGACAGAGCTTACAGCGGTGTAAGTTTACAGCATGTCAGCTTACACTTTGATATGCACTCTGGGTCTTGTTATAGGGCAGATTGGCCTTCGGCAGGTCTGGGGTGGGGCCTGAGAATCTGCATTCCAACAGGCTCCCAGGTGATGTGAGTGTTGCCTGTAGCAAAGGCTTATCAGAGTGTCTGTTCATCTTTCCAAGGCGTAAAGCCTGCCCTTCTATCCCCCAAAGGTTTCTACATGTCATATACTTGGGATCCTACTGTGGACTATGAAGTAATTGGTGTCACCAAAGGCAGACCAGGTAACAACTGCTGAGGCTTCTCCTCCCAGAGAGCTCCTGAGGGGACCAGCGTGCACATGGCTGAGTAGGGAAGGGAACTTAACTGGGCTGTCGTTAAGTTAAATCCCTTCCTGCAGTTCTGTCCAAGCCGCCAAAATCACTTTTATAGTTCAAATCAAATCATCAGTATCCACACTGGAGGAAATCTTCTCATTTCAACATTCCTTCTGTCACTCAGTGCAAACAACTCACTCAAACCTGCCTTCTAGCTATACCGAAGGAAGTAGAGAAGGCCTGTGACCACACTCCGAGGTAACAAGATCGGACTGAACTGAGAGTCAGTAAAAGTGACAACTTCCAAAGCACATAAACACATAGCCAAACGAAGAAGCAAAACAACCTTTATCATTATGCTGTAAACATTAAGAGATCAAGTGTTGAACTGGAGTATCTTATAGACTGACGGGTCAGCTTCTTCCTTCAGTGGCCTTCAGTCTCAGACATCATTTTCATTTTCACTCTCTATTTAATAAGAATCCAGGAGCCATCACCCCTTGGTGATAAGATTACATTTCACTCATATGGTTAGCCATTATTCCATCTAGATGTTATATTGATTATAATATTTAAGAATCAAATTCACATTTCCAAGGCATACATAATTAGACACATCAGAAACCATATACTGTTCTCCCTACCTCTCTTACTGTCTCCTTTCATTGCTAAAGAGCAGCCATCTGGCTCAAGATTACATTGGCAAGAGTTGGTCAAAAAGCTCTGTTTAAATCACTGTAAGAAGTCTATTTTCTAATGCTTCACTTTATTAGATGTTGTCAGGAAATAAAAATACCACATCCTTGGTGCAAGTGCTTAAGCAGGATATCAACATGAATTTTTTATGGGTTTTATATCACTGTATTTTTAATTTTTAATTTGAATGCATATGACATTTGAAAAACTCATTAAAACGAAATTCAAAAAATATTTGCACAGAAAACAGTCATGCAATAAATGTACCCATTGAACTTACTTCGCTTTGCAAATATTCTTGGTATTCTACGTTATATTTCTTTAAAAGGTCCTTTTTCAATTCATCTGTCCTTGGGAATGCAATCTCCTTCAGTTTCTTTTAAAAATATATATATACATATTGATTAGTGGGATTTTCAGTATAGTCAGCTTTCAGATCATCAGCTGAGAAAGAAAAACAGCTGGTATGTGCATTAGAAATCAAGACACAAGTAACCAAAGATGATCGTGGAAAAATCAATCTTTTCTAGGGCTCCAAAATATAACTTATCAGTAGAGAAGAGAAAAAATTATCCCTTTTGTAAGACCTTTATTGACTTCACTGGTTAGATAAGCATTTTGTTTAGTAGGTACCTCATTTTTAGGTAGTGGGTTTGTAACTGCACATTCCATGGTAGGTAAATTTTATGGCATCATAGTTAGAAGGGACCTCAGAGAATACCATGAGTAGGGATCCCTAGGCTTAACAGACTGTAAAAATCAGCTGAGGTACTTTTTATAAAAATATAGATTCCCAGGCCTAACCCAAGACCTACTGAGACAACATGTTCAGAGAAGGGATTGGGATCTGGATCCCAGTGATTCATAATGCAGGAAAATCTGATACAGTCCAAGCACCCACCAGCCCCGCCTTTGTAGAGATGAGGAAACAAAGGCCTAGAGAGATTGAAAGGCTTGTCCAATGTCATACAACTAGCTAATGGCCTCATTAGGACTAAAACTCCTAACTCTAGCCAATCTTTTGTCATCCATCCATCCATCCATCCATTTATTCAATCACAAACAGAAAATGTATATGCTTTTGGAGAATTCTTTCCCTACAAGTAAAAATAAGAATAACCCTAAATTAGAGTAAAAGAGTCACCTTGGCAGCCTAAGACCTTGGTTTCCATACAGAATTTTCTGAGTTTACATGAACAAGAGAATTGAGGGGAAATGCTACTCAAAGGCCTGATAATGAATGACCCTTCAGATAGTGTACAGAAATTTTAAAATGTAGATGACTATTTGACAAAAATTTGTGTTCTGCTTACAGGCACCCCCAGGCCTGACATAGCTGGTAAGAAAGCTTTTATTCTGTTATGTGGTAAAATATTTTTTGAGAGTAATTTAAAATTTCATACTGTGATTGGCTTTGTATACATTGTTTTATCTTCCATCATATAAAATCAATCCAAACTACTTAAGACAAATAAATGGAAAACATTTTAAAAATGTTATCTAAAAGGATATAGTCTTAGCTAAAGATATTTGAAACTATATATGCAGCAAATGTTGTTGGTAAATAAATACATTTCAACAACCTTCCTTTTCCTTTGGAATATTTCAGGCCACTCACTAAACACTTTATTGTCTCATAGGCTAGTACTATAAGAAGAAAACGACTAGAACTTTGTGGCTGCCTTAATAATCAACACTTATATTCAAATAGGTTTTGGGTTCAGAATTGTATGGAATAATCAAAACCAGTCAAAATGACTGTCTCAAATAAGTATGGGGAAATAGACAACCATTCTCTCAATCTCTGGGAGGAATCATAAAATAATTCCTTCTTCACGTCTTAAGATGATTAAGTACATTCTTGATCTTTTTCTTCTTTTTTTTTTTTTTTCTCGTTTCAAGTAGACATCCCACAGTAATGATGATTAAAGGTCTAGGAAGAGATCGAAACATCATAGCTAATGGAATGAATCTTTTGTGCTTAAACTCTTGAGAGGATGAGACAGAGGAGGAGAGGAAGGGGATGAATCAATAATGGATGCTTGTGGAACATTTGCACCCCCCGGGGGAGAGTCTATCCCACAATACCTTCATAATATCCTGCTTTTCGGGTACTGCACATTGCTGGTAATCTCGATGGTTAGGAAGCTTTTCTACAAACAAACTGCAGAAAAAGAAAACACATCCTTAGCATTATATGACAGAAAAAGCTCAATGATGGGTTGATTTGATGATGAATGATTTGAGAATGAGCCTCCTTTTCAAAAAGGACATTGTTAATAACATTATTTAACCTATATTCTTTCCATTTGCCTTTCCATCAAAGGTTGGCCCAAGTATGATTTTGGCATTACAGGGTAGTTAAGCTCAGCAAACTAAGCACTGAGGTTAAGAGGGTTAAAGTTGGGATGCTCCCTGAAGAGACCACATCACTTTGGTTTTTCTCGGGTCTTCGGCACTAAATCCCACTTGAGCATCATTTTACTTATGTGTAGTGCTGGCAGCACTGAGGATCACGTGAAAATGTAAGAGTTTGGAAAGATGGATGTAACCCCTTCTCACCATTGAAAGACTCAAAGGGCCACTGATGAATCAGTAGTGCCATGGTGTCTACGTTAAAAACTCTTAAATGAAAATTCATAACTCAGAGAAATGTCAGACAGAATCCTTAGTGGATTTGGAGGTGCTAATTAAGAGTTAATTATTTTTCATCACCTTTGAGGAACAAGGGACAATAAAAATGAAGGGAAATCAGTACAGCAAACCAGGTACATTGCTTCCAGGTAAAGTGAAGATATTGCTTCCACAAGGGCAGGAAATTCTGTTTTTGTTTTTGTTTTTTCCTTATTGATGTATTCTTAGCCTGTAGAATGGTGTCCCTCTCATAATGAATGTTCAATAAATATTTGTTAAATGAATGAAAAGCTCTTAGAGCAAATACTATTTTTGATCAATGAATATGTTATACCTTATAGCTACTGATGTTCTGTTGTTTACAAATCACACATACACTGATCATCTCATCTATAGAATACAGAGGAATGGTATTATAACTCTTATCTCTCAAATAAGAAAATTAAAGCCTAAAGAAACTACATAAGGTGTGTCAGTTGCCTAAGGCTTTTGTAAGTAGCATAAAGTCATAGACATTTAGAGTTGAAGAGACCTCAGAGATTTTCACCCTTAAGTCTTTCATTTATGTAGATGAGGAACTGAACTCACAGAGGATAACTGAATTACCTATGGTCATATCGTTAATGACAGGAGAGAAATCAAATATTCTGATTATTCAGTAACTCAGAGAGTGAGTGGCCCTTTACCACACTTACGTGTGTGTGTGTACAAAATCCAGAAGAAGGTGAAAAAAATATTATCCATTAGTAACTTATAGTTCAGAAACTAAAATGGAAAATGTGTGCCATCAATGACAGTTTATAACGTCCAATTTCATAGTTATTGCTTAACTTTATAGAAACTCGATTTTTCCCAGGTAGGATGAATGTTGCCAACCATTCTCTAAATTTCCAAGAAGTTAATTAACTTGAATAAAGTGCAGAGCCCACTTTGCACACCATATTAACTGCCTTTAATTTCACCCATGGTAGAATCATGGATGCAGTATTTAAAACAGTTGATCTTTCAGCTTCTCGAATGTTCTCAGGTTAAGTCCCCAACTAAACTAATACAATTAATCAATGTGTGATTTCCAATTAAAACAAAAATAAGGGGTTCAGCTCAGATGAAATAATTTTTGGTAACAGGAGATCCTCCCAATCAGTAAGCTGGCAAATTGGTATGGAAAACCCAAATCCCATTTCTTTTAGTTCAAACTAGGATATCTTACTAACAAATATCTATCTAATGTGAAGTGTGATATTTTTACACGGCTGTTTTGATGGAGCCACTTTCACTCAATATTTTGGAAGCTCTTTTATACATACAATTCTTACACAGCTAAATAATTGCCTTAAAAAAATACTAACCACAATGTGAAACCAACTACTACACTCTGTCCCGGAATCAGTTCCTTCCTAGGATCGTCAATTTATCCCCTAGTCTCAACCCATCAAATTAAATATTTAAAATGTTAATGGCACGTTCCAGGTGTTGTAGATGGAGCTACAATATGATGTCTGCTTTCATAAAGCTTGCATTCCTGTGAAGGAAGAATGACACAAAACAAGAAATTTTATTTGTGAAGAGAGGGAAGGGGCATGCTGGTTACTGCGCTGGCCTGTTGAAAGGTGTCTGACATCCCTGAGCTTCGCCCCATCCCTGATCATTCATCCCTAAGCCTCAGAGATGGTGTAAGGCCGCCTTTGAGTACATTACTTGGTAACTTAAAAACCTGGACATCTCATGCTTTCGGAGATTGTAAATTCAGTCTGAATATGAAAACATGCCGGCATCTAAGCTGTCTCACCAAAATACCATGTAAATATTTTCCTCAATTTTCTCATTTCGAAGACCTCTAAAATAAAACACTTACGTTATAAATTTATTATAAAGAACAAAGGCATTTTCCAAGTTTCCTTCTTCCAAATACACGGACGCCATCCTCTCCATTTCTATTCCGGATCTAAAGTAGCGGCGTGGAGTGATATCTTCATTGATGGTGATATTACAGCCCAGCTTGCTTAGGGCGCGGACTCGCTCTTCCGGGCTGAGGGAAACATCCCTGTGGTCCGGCATCGCAGCTAACTTTTTCTGCAAAGTCGAATTTGAATCTCTGGTTATAAGAAGAAATGAACATGACTGAAATTATACATGTATTTTCTGTACTAAATACCTGACATCAATACCTAAGGAAAGTTTTTCGTAAGAGTTAATGATATGATAAAAATAAGTCTTTTTGCTTAAACGTGTGGTCTACACACCAGAAAGACACACATCTCCAGGGTAAACATACACTCTTTTGGACTAAGACCTCTTACAGGTTTCAGCTACAATTATGTGGCAGTTCCTGGGTATGCAAATGTTTTAGGTCATTTTAGGTAAAATATCATTGACCCTTATATCCTCACGGAAGCAAGCCAAGAGATGAATTCCTACCAGGGTAGGGATCATGTCATTATATTTGAAGGGCCTCCAAGAGATGGCTTGGATTCGAAGTTACTATCAGGATTCAATTCTATTCCAAAACACATCTGGTTTTATAAGTAGCTTTCAGGGTCTCCCTGTATCTTTACCAAGTGAATAAAACCCCACCAATAATTCCAGGAAAAACCTTTTCAAGCATATGGCCATTCCCCCCACCCCTTTTTTAACATAAAGACACTCTCAGAGCTCAACATAATAGTAACTACACCATTAATTAGTCCCTGACTGAGAAAATAATAATAATTACTAAAGAAAAGTCTGTGATATTAATACATTTGTATTTTATTAATAAAAACAACATCTATACACATCTGAAAAAACATGGAACATATACATTGAGGATAATTATTCAATTCTTCAATAAAAAGTCAGTGCTTCTGAAAGGTGAAAGAGCCAAACTTTTTCTGTTAAAGGCCATATAGCAAGTTTCTTACGTTCAGTGGGACATACAGTCTCCATGGCAGCTACTCAGGCTCTGCTGGTGTGAAAGCAGCCATAAACCCCACGTAAACAAATAATCCTGTGTTCCAAAAATATCGTTATTTGACCACAGGTAAATGTTTCAATGACATCAGGAAAAAAAAAAATCTATGGAAATTAGGGCATTTTCTAAAGCAGACTTCTAGCCTCCTGTGTGCACAAAAGTAACTTGTCTGTTTTTTATTACTATACGGTCTACCCTGAATTATAATTATTTGTATACAAGTATTTTTGACTCCTTATGAACTCCATGAGGGAAAGGAACCATTTTACACTCATCTCTGTCCTCTGGAATGTAGTATATTCCCTGCAACACAAATGATAACCAATAAATGTATCAAATAAAGGAGGAAGAGAGACAGGGAGCAACATGATTATAATTAGATTATCTTTTTATCTGAAGGAAAAAAATAAGATTTATTTTCCCTTTACGGGAATGGTGCTACCCTTCCTAAGTTTAAAATTGATTTAGGAGATAAACTGGGAAATAGCCTAAACTCTTCATCAATCTGTAATGTTTCATTTGCATATGAACTTCTTAGATGTAAATAAATTTTCCAGATGAAGAAGCCTTAGTGTTCATTTTTACATTGACATGTCCACTAAAATTTTAATTATTCCTACGTAATGTTCTAGAAAAACACACAAGGCACTTGATAAGGATGACTCCTTCCTCTGCAGAGGTGGAAATGGGTCAGCCTTTATTATCCCACAGTGCCTTGACAATATGGGGTCAGAAAGTGAAAAGTTCCTCCAATTTTCTGCTCCTCAAACATACTCTCAAAAGCAACTGAGCATCTGTGAAGGACTTTTTCCTCAGAGAGAGAACACTAACCTATTTCAGAGCAAGAACCAGGCCCTCTATTTCTTTTTTTTTTTTTTTTTAAGTAAATTTATTTATTTTTATTTTTGGCTGCATTAGGTCTTTGTTGCTTTGTTGCGCAGGCTTTCTCTAGTTGTGGCGAGCGGGGGCTACTTTTCATTGAGGTGTGTGGGCTTCTCATTGGGTGGCTTCTCTTGTTGCAGAGCACGGGATCTAGGCGCCTGGGCTTCAGCAGTTGTGGCTCGTGGGCTCTAGAGCACAGGCTCAGTAGTTGTGGCGCAAGGGCTTAGTTGCTCCGCGGCATGTGGGATCTTCCCCGAGCAGGGCTCGAACCCGTGTCCCCTGCATTGGCAAGTGGATTCTTAACCACTGCACCACCAGGGAAGCCCCAGGCCCTCTATTTCTTTATGTTCTGGTGCTAAGCTTTGTGTGTATAGGGTATTCAGTATACTGCTGCTCCCAGGGCTACAGGGGTAGTGAGTGGGTTTGGGAGGGTCATCAGGAGGAGGGGGAGGGTAATGACAGCTTTCATTTATCAAGCCCCAAGAACAGGCTGGCAACATTAAAACTACGGTTTCCAAAAGTTGTAAGGCACAAAGTACAAAAACAGGGCCATGGAGATTATATAACGTTCCTATATTCACATTCAGAGACTGATCTGGGACACACAATAAGCTCATGGGATCCCAAGGCCCCTGTTATTTCCTCTCCAGCACGTTATTTCTTCTAAGATGTAGCTCAAGAAGGTGTGTACTATGTTGGCTGTAAGGGGAAAAGATGAAAAGGATGAGAGTTTCAAGTAGTCACACATTTACACAAAGATCCCAAAGCAGCATCTAGGTGTTAAATACAAAATTATTTCCTTGGTCATTACCACACAAGGTAAGCCTCTAATTTTTATCTGGGAAGAAGCTGAGGCACAAAGAAGTTGAAGTACCTGCTACAATGTCATCTGTGAAATTCTTCTCCCCGGTGTTGTGCTAAAGGACTACACTCCTGGAATCGAACCAGATAAATTAAAATGTCACACTTTCATGGAAAAAAAAGCATTATTTTTAATTCTAGCAAAGGTGGTTTTATTAATCACTTCCTCAAAGGAGAGGACCACGCAGATGGATGAAAACGGCAAGTGCTCAACTTCTTGAAGTAATTGTGACTCATTTCCCATTCAGTGTGTTTCTGTTCTTCTTTTTGGGTTTTCGGACCACATGTAAAATATCGGTTGGTGCCAACCTACCAGGGAATTCACCGTTAACGGCGGATCCATGTTGTCCTGTCTACAAAATGATGGTGTTTATTGTTTCTTCTCAATCACTTCATCTGTTTCAAAGACAAAAAGCAGAGCTATGGTTATTTCTTGAGAACTCAAGTCTCAAATCCCAAATGCCAGGCTTATTTCTGCCTCAGAAAAAATATGTACAAATTGAAATAACTTATATAATCTAAGACTATTGGAAATCTCTTCATGAAAATACAGAACTGCAGGTGGTTATAAGGTTTCTTGAAGCAGACTTTTAAAAAAGGAAGTGTGAAGAGAATTAGTTATTGCCTAGTACCCAGTATGAATCTGCTGCGTGTTATCTTACTTAGAACACTACGCAAGGTTATAAAGTGGATTTACTTGCTTCGAAAGGAGAAAGAAGGTCATTGTGATTGAGAGCATGGACTCAGCCCTGGAGCCCATCTGGGCTTAAACTAAGTCCTACTGGCTGTGGTAGGTAGAATTCTAAGACGGTGCTGTGATTCCCGCCCCTTGGAATCCACAGGTTTATGTAAGCCCCTCCCCTTGAGTGTGGCCAAGACCTGTAACTGGCTTCTCATCTCAGCAGAACATAGCAAAGGTGATGGGAGATTACTCCCATGTTTATTATATTCTGTCATATGGCAAAGATGAAGAGATTCTGCAGATATATTAAGGCCCCTAAACATCTGAGGTTCAATTAATCAGAAGGGAGATTATCCTGAGTGGGAGACCTCTCCTGCCGACCTGGAAGACTCAGCCATCCTGAGTTCCACAGCAGTAGGGAGATGAATTCTGCCAAGAATGACGTGCTCTTGGAAGAGGACTCCAAGCCTCAGATCAGATCCTTACCCTGGTCGACGCCTCCATTGCTGCCTTGTGAAACCCCAAGCAGCGGACCTAGTTATGTTGTGCCTAGACTCCTGACCCACAAAACTGTGAGATAATAAATGTATGTTGTCTTAACACATGAAGCTTGGGGTGATTTACAATGCAGCAATAGAAAATGAATACTCTAGCTGGGTGACTGCAGGTAAATATCTAGCCTTTCTGTGCACCTGAATAAAGGGGGAAAATAATAGTACCTATGTCATGTCATTGTGGTAAGGATTAAATGACTTAGCACATAAAGTGCTTAGAACAGTTCCCAGCACATAGTCAATATCATATCAATGTCCGCTATTATTAGAATCTTGATTTTGCAGTTGAGGAAACTGAGGCTCAGGGATGTTAAGTGAACGTACCCAAGTTCAAATAATCATTCAATAAATGTTAGTCTCCTTCCTCTGTATGCTAGTTTAGGTCGAGCTCTGCATGATCACTTCCCACTTCTAAATTTACGTCGGCTTTTATATTCCACTAATCACTTATGCGACGCTGAACACATATTTTCTCCTCAGTTCCTCATTCATGAAATGAGGGGGTTAAGCTACACTCTTTCAAGTTACAACGTTCTGTGATTCTCGAAAACTTCAGAAGTAGCTTATTCAATCCTTCCGTGCTATTTTCTGACCTGAATTCATGGCTGGAAAATCCTTCCAAGGAAAGTCACTTAGTGTGTTCTGATCTTTCCCCTTCATCCTCTCCAGTGATCCCTGGAGTACACATCAAGCTGTAGGCCTGCAGGTTGCAGAAGTGCCCAAGAAAGAAAGGACCTACAGAGAGCCCCAGTCACAGTGCAGTTTTAAAATCCAAATTAATCCTGGGACCACTGAATGTAGGCAATCCCTTTGGGAGAATTACCACTTCTTGGTGAGAATAAAACAGGAAAAAAAGACATTAAAAGAGTTAAGGAGACAGAACAAAGAGGCTTATGGAGAATTTGAGGCTGGGTGGGAAGAGAAGAGGACAAGGAAATACTAGTTACTCATTGATTAGGGTCTCCTAAAAGCCAAGAATGAATTCTTTTAGGGGTTACTCAGATCCTTAAACAGAGCACAAATAATTTAAAAAGTTGGAAACATTAGCACAGCAGTTCTAAAATCATATAACCCTGAGACTTGTTTAAAATGCAGATTCCTGGAACTCAAAAGGATTCTGGATCCACTAGTTTTAAGCCCACCGATAGGCATTGTTAGGATGTGGTGCAGGTGATTTTGACACATGAGACTTCCAAACAATGCTTGGAAAGACACTGCATCTGAGAATGTATCAAGCAGGAGTCTTAGTTGCAAGCAAAGGCACCGACTCTTGAATCCACAGAATGATAATGGAAAGGTCACAAATTTCCAAGAAGGCCAGAGAAATTGGGCTTGGAGGCTACATACCCAGCAACATGACCCCAAATCACACAGCAGCACTGGTCTGCTGCCTGTCACTGATGGGCGGGGGAGCCAGCGGCTTCCATCACCAACACCAGCTGCTGTCCGGGAAGCCACCTGTGGAGGTGCCACGTTATTTTTTCATGTCACTGGTTTCTATTTCCAAATATGAGATGGAGGTGCCTGATTGGCAGAACCTAGGTCACATGCCTGCAGCCAGGCTGCAAAGGTGGCTAAAAATGCAAATATCTAGCACTTCACACTTCCATAGGAGGCAAAGTGGAATGTGCCGGGTGAGAAAAGGTAGATTCAGGGCTGGGCGGCCAAAAACAACGGTAAGTGCGCACAAAAATCAAACTTTTCCGCAATGAGCTTCTAGACGTATAAAATGCTTAATTCAATATATCTTGAACACCAGAATTTATTAAATTCCTGTAGATGGAAACCAATAGTTAAATCTCTCTTTAACTCTATTAACTCCCCCACACAAATTTATTTATAATTCAGAAACGGAAACCAACTCCCCTCAAATCTAATAGGAAAGAAGTTTATACATTGGTCAGTCAACTGCTTCTTTTTGGACCATTAACTACTCGGTGGCAGTGGTCCTGCCTTAATTCCTTTATTTTTCAATCTGCAGTCCTACCACTTATCCCTTGCAATATAAACAATTACCAATGTCAGCAAAAACAGGTTATGTTCTCAAGACCAGTAGCTGTCAAAGTGTGATACAGCGTCCCCAAGGGGTCTGCAAGGTCAATATTATTTTCGTAATGTTACTAAAACATTATTTGCTTTTTTTACCATCCATCTGTATAGTGGAGAGTTCCATAGGGTACAAGTTAATGGCTATGCTCACTTGCATCTTCTTGTAAATGTCTGCTACAATTTTTAACATGGTAAATATAAATAGATATAACCCACAGAAAGCTTTTTAGTGCCCTTAATAATTTTTAAGAGTGTAAAGTGGTCTCATGACCAAAAAATTTGAGAACCCGCTGCTCTAGATCAACTACGCAAACAAACAAAACAAAACCTCACCATGCTACTTCAATCTAACCAGAAATATAGTGAGCCATGAGAATCTAAAAGATGAAAAAATAATGGTCAAGTATCACCTTCCATTTATACTACTAAGGTCTCACTAAAATAATTAGAAAACTGAGGGCACAATAAGAGATACCTTACCTCACAGAACCCAAGACCCACAAGAGCAAATGTGGCAGACTGCTATATAATCTGCAATACCCATTCTCTTTTTCTAATATAAAAATATAATTTTTTAGTTGACACATAGCCACCCACGTAAAACCTACACTTCCAGGCTTTCCCTGCCCTGAGGTGGCAACGCATCTATTAGTGTGTCTGAGCAGGGTGAGAGGAGAGGACAGGGGCGGGACATGAAATCAGAGAGGCAAGGAAGGTAAGGAGGACATAAGTCCTCCATAAGGACACAAGATCACCATACGGACTTTCACTTTTATTTGGAGTGAAATGGGGAGCTATTTAGGGCAATGAGCAAATGAGCGACATCAATGGCACTACAATTTAAAAAGTGACCTTGGGGTGCTGTTGAAAATGCACTTTGGGAAGCACGGGAGGAGTGGGAGATCAGTGGGGAGAGGTGATGACGGCTTGGGGGGTACGGAGAGCTGGAGACTGCAGTGGATCAGCAAATGTGATGTTCATTATTTTCTCCATTTCCAACCGGAGGAAAGGCAAATGACTTCAATGCCATAATTATAAGCAAATGGTACTTAAAGGAAGGACGTAATCCATGTAACATTAATGACAGGAGAGCTGGCATGACACTGGCAGGGCCATCTTCTCCAAATCCTCACCCTTCAGCAACTGTCATGGGAAGACAGGCTGAAGACGACTTCAAGTGCTAAAGATAAAGATAAACATTGCAATTTGGAGGATCAGAAATATACTGAAACAAGACACCCAGAGGATGCCAAAGGCGCAGGGGAAGGACTCAACATCATGCAGGAATAAAATATAAAATCCCTTTTCAAAGTGGAGGCTCCAGGAGCACATAGTGCAAAGACAGCCTTTGGCTTCAGCTTGGGTATGAGTCCCGGCTTCATTATCTACTTGCTGGTCATCCTCACTGGACCCTTCCAGGCTCACTTCCTTCATTCACAACTGGGATCATCACCACTTCATCAATTCAGAGTGGTTTACAACTAATGAAAAACATTCAACAGGAATGCCTGATTTAATCTCAATCTACTCCCTACTCTCTGCCCCCAGAAGAGCCCATATTCCTGCAGCTTGATAACATCTGAACTACAGCTTTGTGACACCTTTAACCTGTAATATACCTCTTGAGAATTCTTTTGGCTGTAGAGCTCCTGTCTTCTTGCCTTTATCTCCAGACCCTTTTCCTCACTGTAGATTCAAAAGACACACCATTTTCCTCTTTAAACTGACCTTTTAAAGAGTAGGGAGAGTATCCAATTTCTGTTCATCCTCGCACACAAGGGCCTGGGGAAACCGGGCGCAGAAAGGTATCAGAACCACATATTCACAACGAGCACACGGAAGCCAACCCCCGTCCCAGCGGAGCAGCTAACAAGTAGCTCCTGGAACCATCTGAGCAGCTCCTGACTGTGCCCAGAGCGGGTGAGGCAAAAATCTAGTCTCATTCAAGAGTGGCCTGGGATGGGGCAGGACCCTCTCCAAACTGGCACTTCTCAGCTCTGAGTTTTAACAGTTCACTCTCTCTACGCCCTCTTGGTGCTATAGCCCAACAGCAGGATCCTTCTGGGTTCTGGGTCCCAACTGGATGTCTCTATGTCTCAACTGCCCCCAAGGAAATGTGGAAGCAGATCTATGATTCTGCCCTTTAAAACCAGCAGCAAGTAACGCCAAGAACAAAAGAGGACAATATCTAACCCGTTAACACAGTGTTTCTTTTGTGACCTTTTTAGCCTTAATTATTAATTCCCTTAATTTTCCTTCTCTTCCTTTTTTTTTTCTTAAATACTTTTTTTGGGGAGCTGGGGGGCTAAGCCCAGAATCCTGACTTACTTGCATACACAGAGCCAGATTTTCCAGAATACAAAGACTAACCAGGCAGGAAAGAGTCTCCTGAGAGACTGGGCACACAGGACAGCCAGTGAGACCATCGCCCAAACGTGTTGTTTTCTCACTGGTACTCCTTTCAGGCTGAGTGCTGCAGGGAACTGGATAAGCAGGGGCGGCAGATGAGAGAGGCCAGGACATCTCATGCCACATGCTGTAGTCTCATTTCTAATTGGCCAAAAGCAGCCTTTCTTCTCCCCACTGGGTCAGAGTTCAGGTTTTCCTGGAAGAACATGGTGCAATTTACTTAGTTGGAGATAAAGGAAATGATCATAACCTAGACTGTGGGCTGCAGTGACCTAATCTGATTTAGATAAAAGGAGGTTAAAGGTCACTCCCACGCCTTAAATGACAGAGGCAGAAAGGAGCATCTCCTGAGTCACAGCAGGCTTACAGATTGGGACCTGCTTCAGGAAAAAAAAAAAATGACCTAAGCCCATCCTTGCTGTTCATTTGGAAGGATTCAGACGTTAAAACCAAAGATTATTTTTTTATACTCAAGAGATTATTTTTATATAATATTTGTAAATCAGAAATTATCATCTGCTGTGACCCAGATGATAACATTATTTGTACTAAAATACTGATGAGATAAATATGAAACTTGATCCGAATATTAGAAATAGCTTTTATTGTCTTTTTTATACACTTGTAAGTACTACATGTGAGTACCTGCTAGGTATCAGGTATTTGTCTCTTATCCCTAGAAGGATATTCCAAGTTAAACATACCTCAGCAGTGTGGTTAAGATTAGATCAATCAGCAAGAATGCAGTTGCTACAGGAAAGATTATTAAATAAATCACCATGCCCAATATATGTTTCAAATTACTTTGAGGTAAGTCTAGGCTACCCTGAGGGCAATCAAGTCGCACTTTGGGCCATAAAAGAATTATTTCTCATAGTGCAGTACAATTTTTATTCTGACACCAGGATGAGATGTTTGGGCACCCTTAGCCCAGCAGCTCAGGGTTTGGGGCAGTATACGTGTAGGAGAAACCAGCTTCTACCACTTGTGAGGTGGGAGTGCTATGGTGTCTTATTTAACCCTTTTGTGTACTTTATCTTCATCTATTAAATGGGGGGAAATAACACCCTTCCAGAAGAACTCAGTGGAAGCTTACATGAGGTTAAAAAAAAAAAACCACAAAAAAGAGAATTTTCTGGCGGTCCAGTGGTTAGGACTCCACGCTTCCACTGCAGGGGGCGTCCACTTCCATCCCCAGTTGGGGAACTAAGATCCCGCATGCCACGCAGCATGACCAAATTAAATAAATAAAGATCATTAAAACACACACACACAAATTCTATTACAGTTCCTGGCATGCAGTAGAAAACTCAAAGAAAATCAGTCCCTTTTCACATCAAATGGTTAGAAAAGTAATGTGATGTAGGCTTCTATTATAAATAGCAGAGATGACTAATGTTTAACTACTTGCTTCATTGCAATTAGTCTTTGACAGTCGCTGTCAGTTGTCTATCCAACAGCCGCCCACTCTCCCCACCCCCTCTTCTTCCTGCCAGCAGGGCCCAGCCTCACTAGAGATATTCACTTTTCCAGACTCCCTGGCACTCAGGACTTGACTAGTTGGCAAGTGACCAAATCTTGGACAATGGGACCAGAAGGGAGAAATCTATTGGGAGGACTCTGACATACTTTCATCTCTAATACAAAGAGATAGTCTGGAGAATATGTGCCTTTTCATCAGCTGGACCTGTGTCTTCATGTAAGACTTGAAATGCAGCAGCCATCTGGTAACCCAGACGGGTCAAGCCTAAGACCCAGCTGGATGGCAGAGGTGGAGGGGGGAGGGAGCCTGGCTCCTTGCAGACACTGTTGAGTTGCTGAGCTTATCTTGAAACCATTCTCCTCTGAACTGTTATTGTGTAAGACATAAGTACCATTATTTAAGGCACTCTTAGGATTCTGTAATCTGCTTCCTAATTGATACAGGATTCCTCCGGCAACATAAGGAAATGTTTACCTATGTGAATCCAATGGTGAAAGTGCTAATTCTGAATACTAATACTAATATTAAGAAGAAGGAGAAGGAGAAGAAGAAGAAGAAGAAGAAGAAGAAGAAGAAGAAGAAGAAGAAGAAGAAGGGGAAGAATTTTGTGAGATTTAACAATTTTCGAAGGAAATATTTCTATCATAATATTATATTCTTCTTTGATTAAAATATGTTATTTAACTCTTTCTTCATGATTCACAGTTTTATTTCAACGTACCTGCCAACAGCAATGCTTCCCTCCATTTCTAATTTGCTTTCATCTAGAAAATCACTTAAAAAACAACTTCTTTACTAAACTTCTCTGACTTCAGTCTTTCTCTCCTTTTAGTCTATCTTGATTACTGATAAAATAATTTAAATTTATTTGTAAAATTAAAGTTTAGCTGGACATGGGTCTGAAAGGATCTCCTGTGAATAAACTATATGCTGATTACAGTGACTGCTACATGATTTCTAATTTGGCTGCTGAAAAATCATTTTTCTTACCTTTTTTTTCCTCTACTGTCTTCTACATAAGAGCAAGTTGAGTTCTGGGCAGGTGAGGTAGGACTATGTATATCACCTTTAATTCAGCAAAAGAGCTATCGTAATAATAATTATATTATTATGATAATATAATATCATAATTATATTATAGTAATTGGTTACTAATTATATACTAACCAAAAGCTTTCCTTCCCTGGTTATCTGAAGTAATGCATTGACCTCCATTCTCAGCCCTCACAACAGCCTTATCAAATAGGAAGCAGTTGAGTCTAGAGATTAGACATGCAGCCTCCAGGGTCAGACCACATGGGTTCAAATTCTGACTCCAAGCAATAACTGCAGAATCACAGCTACCCAGACTGCAAAGTGGGCTTGATAATAGTAACTAAGGAAAGACCTGTTGAGAAGGTGAAGTGAGAAAATGCTTGTGAAAACAAGAGCGCGATGCTTGGTGTCAGGAAGCACTCAGCAAATGATAATGACCATTATCTCCATTTTACAGGGGAGGAAACTTGAGCCTAGACTAGGCAAGCAACTTAAGTAAGTGGTGGAGCAAGGACTCAAGACTAGGTGTGTAAGATCCCAGAGTTCATACTCGTAGTCACACAGCGATACTGGCAATTAATGTTTAATAGCTGATGGTGAAATCAGGGGAAGGTCAAATTCTTGGGCTTTGGACAAGAGTGATAGGATTTATTGCAGAAATGAGACTTCAGGCCAGCATTACATCTGTTTCATAGTCTTCTTCCTGCCAAAGAAATAAAAGGGCATCCATTCCCTCCACTTGTTTCTTAGGCAGAGTGATTCGATGTCTGTGCACTGACCACCTGGAATATGTAGTTAAGAAATTCAAATGCATAATTATTCGACCAAGACACAGTTTAATTCAAAATATGTGCTGGTTTTTAATGTAAATTCTAAATTGTGGTACTCAAATTACTTGGCCATAAAAAAGAATGAAATAATTGCCTCTGTAGCAACATGGATGGACCTAGAGATTATCATCCTGAGTGAAGTAAGCCAGACAAAGACAAATAATATATGGTATCGCTTATATGCGGAATCTAAAAAATAATACAAATGAACTTATTTATAAAACAGAAACAGACTCACAGACAGAAAACAAAGCTATGGTTACTGAAGGGGGAAGGGGAGGAGGGATAAATTAGGAGTACGGGATTAACAGATATACGCTACTATATATAAAATAGCTAAACAACATGTATTTACTGTATAGCACAGGGAACTATAGTCAATGTCTTGTAATAACCTATAATGGAAAAGAATTGGAAAAAATATATATATGTATAACTGAATCAGTTTGCTGTACACCTGAAACTGACACAATATTGTAAATCAACTATACTTCAATAAAAAAATAAAATAAATTCTGGTATTCAAAAGGCATTTCATATGCTCATAAATATACTAATTTATGATTCTGTTGTACATTTTAAATGAGGTGATTCAATTAATATCTTCATAAAACAATTAAAAATTCATAAAACATTTGGAATATGAATTTGAAGTGTTGGGGAGAAATTCAGTTAATTTGCCAAGATAGATTCATATGAGATTAATTGTGTTATCTTGCTGTTGAAATACTAAAATTTCCTGGAAATTATGCATTCTAAAGATAAGCCACCCATAAGCCACTAAACTCTAATATCCACTTGAACATACTTCCCTTTTTATTGCAATTTGCTTTTAAGAAAATACTATCCAAGGGAACACTCTTGCACTGTTGGTGGGAATGTAAATTGATACAGCCACTATGGAGAACAGTATGGAGGTTTCTTAAAAGACTAAAAATAGAACTACCATATGACCCAGCAATCCCACTACTGGGCATATACCCAGAGGAAACCATAATTCAAAGAGTCACGTACCACAATGTTCATTGCAGCTCTATTTACAATAGCCAGGACATGGAAGCAACCTAAGTGTCCATCATTGGATGAATGGATAAAGAAGATGTGGCACATATATACAATGGAATATTACTCAGC
The DNA here is from genome assembly GCF_949987535.1 of Balaenoptera acutorostrata. NCBI lineage: Eukaryota > Metazoa > Chordata > Mammalia > Artiodactyla > Balaenopteridae > Balaenoptera > Balaenoptera acutorostrata. The sequence continues at coordinate 38,329,689 of NC_080079.1, forward strand.
CATAAAAAGAACTGAAATGGAGGTATTTGTAATGAGGTGGATGGAGTTAGAGTCTGTCATACAGAGTGAAGTAAGTCAGAAAGATAAAAACAAATACAGTATGCTAACACATATATATGGAATCTAAGGAAAAAAAAAAAAAAGGTCATGAAGAACCTAGTGGCAAGACGGGAATAAAGACACAGATCTACTAGAGAAAGGACTTGAGGATATGGGGAGGGGGAGGGGTGAGATGTGACAGGGTGAGAGAGTGTCATGGACATATATACACTACCAAATGTAAAATAGATAGCTAGTGGGAAGCAGCCGCATAGCACAGGGAGATCAGCTCGGTGCTTTGTGACCACTTAGAGGGGTGGGATGGGGAGGGTGGGAGGGAGGGAGATGCAAGAGGGAAGAGATATGGGAACATATGTATATGTATAACTGATTCACTTTGTTATAAAGCAGAAACTAACACACCATTGTAAAGCAATTATACTCCAATAAAGATGTTTAAAAAAAAAAAAATAAAAGAGAATGGGGATCCAAAAAAAAAAAAAAAAGAGTCATGTACCACAATGTTCATTGTAGCACTATTTACAATAGCCAGGACATGGAAGCAACCTAAGTGTCCATCGACAGATGAATGGATAAAGAAGATGTGGTACATATATACAATGGAATATTGCTCAGCCATAAAGAGAAATGAAATTGAGTTATTTGTAGTGAGGTGGATGGACCTAGAGTCTGTCATACAGAGTGAAGTAAGTCAGAAAGAGAAAAACAAATACCGTATGCTAACACATATATATGGAATCTAAAAAAAAAAAAAAAAAAGGTTCTGAAGAACCTAGGGGCAGGACAGGAATAAAGATGCAGACGTAGAGAATGGACTTTAGAATGTGGGGAGGGGGAAGGGGAAGATGGGATGAAGTGAGAGAGTGGCATGGACATATATACACTACCAAATGTAAAATAGCTAGTGGAAAGCAGCTGCATAGCACAGGGAGATCAGCTCGGTGCCTTGTGACCACCTAGAGGGGTGGGATAGGGAGGATGGGAGAGAGACGCAAGAGGGAGGGGATATGCGGATATGTGTATATGTATAGCTGATTCGCTTTGTTATAAAGCAGAAAATAACACACCATTGTAAAGCAATTATACTCCAATAAAGATGTTAAAAAAGAAAAGAAAATACTATCCACAAGTTATCTAATTCAGTGAAGCATAATGAGTCAGAAATACATTTTTAAAATAACATCATCTTCTTGCCTGCCAGATGCCTGAAGCCCAGAGATGAGGTCAGTCCTTGGGCATTATTAATCAATTTTATTTAATTTTCATAAATTTCCTAAGGGCAGTGCTTGAAAGACATGAATTTAGTCCAGCACTCCTTTCAAAAGCAAAAGCTGTCCCAGAATACCTCTCATACACGGCTTCTCCAGTGTTCCTCAACCAAAGGAAATATTCTAACTGTTCAACACATTTTAATAGACAGCTGCAGTCACATTTTTGGTTTTGAACTAGACCATCTCTTCAACGAGGTGGACAAAATCAAAACAGGCTGTGTCCCTTCATCACTTTCCCTGGCAGGTTACTTTTAAATGTTTAAAGAGCCCCCTCCTTATACTGCCAAAGCCGTTAGCAAGTGGCCATCCACTGTTTCTCTTTGCTCACCCCACTCACTTCCTTCTTATTTTCCTTCCCTGCAGCTTATACCCCTCTACTCTGATATAAAGTTTCCTGTGAGTGTGGTTCCTGGGCCACCTGCACCATAATTACTCAGTGGAGGAGAAGGGTGGTTATTAATAAGAAACATTTCTATGCCCCATCAAGTCAGAATTTCTGCCAAGGGTGCCCCACAGAGCTCTATTTTTATCAAGCAGCCTAGGAGATCTTTATGCACATTGAAACTTGAGACTCACTGCATCAGATAAAACTGCTCTAAGACAGTTACAAATAACCCCCTAAATACCCGCCTTGATCAGCTGAGCAGTACCTACTTTAGAACAAACTCCTGCTTTGCTCTAAATGAAGTAGAGGCATTTCCTTTTTCCTCCCACTTCCCTCACCTTGCATCTTACCTATTAATTTTCTGTCTTTTAACATACTTTTATTCCATGGGACACATTTCTTTCAAGGCTTCATTTAAGGCTTAATCTGAGCACTGTGTCTTCACTCCACCCACTTTCACCAGGATATCCGACTGTGATTTCTCACTCAATAGTTCCAAGGCTAATAACTACTGTATATCTTTCCCACAAGTATCAGCTCCAAGTAAATTCATTCATTCATTTATTTATTCAACATTATTTATGAAGCTCCTACTTCCTGCTAGGAACTAGTGAGCAAAGACACAGACGATATTGATCTTATGAAATTTACATTCTGCTAGAGGCAGGAGGTTGAGCACAGAGGTACTAAGATACTAAACAACTAACTGCACAAATATATCAGTAAAACTGCAGTAAGTGCTACAAATATGAAATACAACAGAGGTGGACATGCATTTTTTGGCAAAAATATCTCAGAAGTGGTGGTGTGTCCTTCTCAGTACATCAGGAGACACTGATTTGCCGTTATCAGCGATGTTTACTTTGATCACCTAAGTTATGTCTGCCATGTTTCTCCCCTGTAAAGATACTATTTTTCCTTTTGTAATTACAAAGTGTCTTACAGGGAATTACTTTGCGAATATGCAAGTGTACTTTTGCCCATTCATTTTAGTATCCAAAGATTATTCTTTTCTGAAGTGATTATTACTGTGATGTTTGAAAATGGTGAATTTTCTATTTCTATCCTTCTTTCTATATTTATTAGTTTAGTTGGAGTTTTTGTTGAAGGTTGTTTAATGTTTTGTATAAAATTTTAAAATTTTAGGCTGTCAAATGGATCTTTTTTTTCTTTTATGGTATCTGGGTTTTTCATCATTCTTTAAAAGGTCTTCAAACTGACTGATGATAAAAAATTACTAGGAGAAAAGATTGGTCTACCAATCTTTTCTCCTAGTAATTTTATGGTTAGTTATTTTTGAATAAATACCATTGATCTGTATGGAATTTATTTTTATGTAAGGAGTATGACAAGGATACAGATTCTTTTTATCATTAGGCAAAATGACCCTGAATCTCTTCAATTTTGCTTAGCTTCTTATTTAATTCTCAACTCAGCTCAATAAGGTGATCTGCCCAAACTAGGAACTAAGTACATATTTATTAAACTGAAGTAGTCTCTGTTAATCATACCTCAATGAAGCTGAAAAAAAAATGTCTGGGAGTGATGGATAAACTTACATAGAGAAGAGATATCGGCAATTCAGAGAGGAGGCAAGTATGCAACTGTGTTTGAGATACCCCAGGACTGGACTGAGAGTGGTAAAAAGAATGTAGAAGGATAAATAGCTATTGGGAGCGATTCTGAGGGAAAAAAAAAACATAGAACCTGGAAGTTAAGTGGACAGACCGGGATATAGGAGCGTAAGTAGGCAAAGATACTGTAAATGTTGGCATCTAAGGGAAGTGGAGATGATGATGCTTCTGACTTCAACAGAGAAAACTTCTCCTGTATCTCAGTGAATGGCATCAACACCCAATTACACACAACCTGGCAAAACTTGGAAACAGTCACCATGAATCTCCTCCCTCCCTCAACTCCACATCCATTCTACCACTTATAGTTGCTGAGTCACCCTCCAAGATATCTCTCAAATCTGCATTTTCTCACCAACTTTCCTTACAGTACCCTAATCTGTGTCACCCTTTACTCTGTCTGTATCGCTAGAATAGCCTTCTAATTGGTCTATTTGTCTCCATCATGCTCCCCTTTGTTTAATTCTACATTCAACAGGTATGCTATTCAGATATTGTCATTTCTTCACTTAAAACCTTTTAATAGCTTTCCATCACTGTCAATACCATGCATCTTTAATAGGTCCCACAAAGCTGGGTCTGATCCAGCTGCCAACCCACCAGCCTTCTATTCACCCTCATTTCACACTTCTACTTCCTCTGTATCTTTCCAGTGTTAGTTTAAGCATCTCTTCCTCAGGCAGATATTTTTGACCACTTCCAAACGAAGTCACACTCTTGGTCATATACTCATGAAGAAATACCATACAAACCCAAACTGAGGGATTTTCTACCAAAAAAAACTAGCCAGTGTTCTTAAAAAGTGTCAAGATGATGAAAGACAGAAAGACTGAAGGAATGTTTCAGATCAAAAGGGACTCAGGAGACATGACAAAAAATGCCATGTGTGATCCTGTATGGGATCCTGGACCAGAAGAAGGGCACTGGTGAAATGTGAATAAGATCTGTAGATTAGACAATATAGTATTGTAACAGTGTTAGTATCCTGATTTTGATAACTACCGTGATTATATTAGCTGTTAATATTTGGGGAAATGGGTAAAAAGGATATACAGAAATTCTGTGTACTATTTTTGCAATTTTCTGGAATTCTGAAATTATTTTAAAATTAAATATTTTTAAAATGTTCAATTAGTACCTTAACAATCCCTTCAACAAGTAAAATGACAACAAAAGGAAAAAAGTTTGCATTATATGCAACATATATAATATTGATTATGTCTAAACTATAGGGCATATTTGCAGAACAGTAAGAAAGAGATACAAAGTTGAATAAAAATCAGCAAATGGAATGAACACATCATGAGAGAAATATAAATGGCTAAGCAGCACGTGAAAAATATTAATTTCACTAGTAATTAAGAAACTATGGATTTGAAATGGTATTTCCCTTTATTTGATTGATAAAATTTACGTGATTGGTCATACTTAATATTGATGAAGACTGGAAGAAAAATTGGCAATTAAAAAAAATAATACGCATTCCTGTTGACCAAGCAATTCTAAGTTTCCCCCATAGACTGTCCTGCCCAAATAATACACTAATTCACACACACACTTGCTCCCACTGTAGCATGGCTTAAAAATATTACAATTTTGGAAATTAAAATACATAGCCGTCAAAAGGAGGTTATTTGAAATAAAGAATCTCTACAGGAAATGAAGCCATTAGAAAAGACTTACATCTATATGTGCTGAACCAGGAAGTTGTCCGCGTTACAGCATTAAGTGAAAAGAAAAGCAAGTTGTAAAATAGCATATAACGTAGGACTCCCACCTTGTAGTACTAATACATATGTATTTAATGTATGTTGGCATTTGCAAGAAAGGTATCTGAACAAAATGCACTGGATTTTTCTCAGCTGTTCTCTCAAGGATGAAATCATGAAGGATTTCATATTTAACTTACTCATTTCAGTACAATTTGTTACAAGTATGTATCGGTTCATTATCAGACAAATTATACTTTTTTTAAAGCCTAGAAATTGTCAGTAGGTAGCTCCAGATTTGAAGCCTAGCCCTGCCAATTTCCAGATGTGTGGATTTTGATCAATTACTCCCTGAGTCTGTTTCCCTTGTCTAACGTGAGACACTTACTTGCCTCACAATGTTATGAAGGTAGTGGTAGTTGAAACAGTTATTCAAGGGCTTTCTAAACCCAGAGAGGCTATCTGGCCTGATGGCTGGGCAGCCTTGGTGTTACACACCATAACATGCAGCTGCTGGAGAGAGCAGTTGATTGGCTATAGACCTTCAGGAAAACAGCACGGGAGAACCCTGTTGCATGAACCCTTCAGTCAGTCCCGCCAAATTCAAGGCCCCAAGGGCTCACCCTGCTCCCTTCTGCCTTTCCTTAATCCTCTCTTCTGGACCACGTACCATGTGTCCCTAGCACAAGAGTAAGGCTTGTTTGCACCAGGTTGGTCTGCTCAAAAAAGCAACTGATAACCTAGTGTCTACCGGAAGAGGTCTAAACACCCTTGCTGGCCCTCAGTGCTGTGCATTATTAGACTTTGCTTTCCACTGCTTCCCAATATATAAGGCTTCCCCTACTTTTCTTTTTTTTTATTTTAAACAATCACTTTTGTTATTTATTTATTTATGGCTGTGTTGGGTCTTCGTTTCTGTGCGAGGGCTTTCCCTAGTTGCGGCAAGTGGGGGCCACTCTTCATCGCGGTGCGCGGGCCTCTCATTATCGCGGCCTCTCTTGTTGCGGAGCACAGGCTCCAGACGCGCAGGCTCAGTAATTGTGGCTCACGGGCCCAGCTGCTCCGCGGCATGTGGGATCTTCCCAGACCAGGACTCGAACCCGTGTCCCCTGCATTGGCAGGCAGATTCTCAACCACTGCGCCACCAGGGAAGCCCCCCTACTTTTCTTTTTGATCAAACCCTCTCTGCGCTATCCCAGCATCTGCCATTCAGAAGGAGGTGCAACATTCTTTCCTGCCAACTCTGTGGTTTTCTGATTTCTTCCACCTGAAAACAGGTATTCATAAGAAAATTAAACACAGTGTTGGGTGCCATTACAAAAACTCCAAGGCAGGGCTTCCCTGGTGGCGCAGTGGTTGAGAATCTGCCTGCCAATGCAGGGGACACGGGTTCGAGTCCTGGCCTGGGAAGATCCCACATGCCGCGGAGCGGCTGGGCCCGTGAGCCACAATTACTGAGCCTGCGCGTCTGGAGCCTGTGCTCCGCAACAAGAGAGGCCGCGATAGCGAGAGGCCCGCGCACCGCGATGAAGAGTGGCCCCCGCTTGGCGGCAACTAGAGGAAGCCCTCGCACAGAAACGAAGACCCCACACAACCATAAATAAATAAATAAATAAATAAAAATTAAAAAAAAAAAGACTTCAAATGTTCACTTGGGACCCCTGATAATAATATCCTCCAGGAATAAAGGCAAACTAGAAATTATTTTAAAAAAAAACAAACTCCAAGGCAGCCTTGATGGATATGTTATTCCATAAAAATGTATATGAAAATCAGAGGAATAAATGCATAAAGCTTAAAAACAGAAGCACAAATTTGCATATAAAATTAGATTTAGCTTCTAAATAGGTTTATCTCTAAGTATGGTTTATTGACCACTTGCATCAGAATCCTCTGAAAAGGTTGTTAAAAGAAGGCTCCCAGGCCCTGCCCAAACTTACTAAATAATAACCTATGGGGGTGGCATGGAAGTCATTCTGGGTTTTTGAGACTAGTTTGAGATGCACTGCCCTAGTTACCTTTCTAAGTCTTTCAATAATATTACACTTGACAAAAGACAAAGAACTTTGATGCCATAAGAATGTGATGGTCATTTACATTTCTTTCAAAAGCCACATTTGAATTTCTTGAACTTTTCAATACTTGGACAAAAAAAAGTTCCACACCCACCAATGATTCTAAGTGATTTTCATCTTTTTTTTCCTTAAAGTACTATATTGATTCAGTAAGCAGTTTCTCTGCCCCATTTTTACAAAAACATATGAAGGATTTATTCCAGGCTTCTCTTTTCTAATCTCATTCCATCTACCACTTCCAATTGTTCCTCTTGTTAAAGAAAATGTATCCTGTGGAACAGTTTATAAACCAACCTCTCAAGGACAAAACAGATTGGAAAAAGAACTGAAGTCAATCTATCAGAAGACTGAAGCATGAACCCACAGGCATAAAGGCCTCTCCATATTTCTTCTCAGTGGTTGAAATGCATACTTCCGGTGTTAAAAGACAGGGCTCCAGCAACAGATTAAATAAAATTACAGGGTCCCTAGATGAGCTGAATTTAAACTTGATCACCATTACTGACTGCAGTTTTCTTTATGCCTTTAATGAAAAGGTGCACAGTTGATTACTGTCCTAGCCACTCAAGTTTGAAATGTAACACTCCCAAAAAAGACCCACAGTGGAGTTTCCCCCTGAGTACCTGCAAAGGCAAAACAGGCAGTGTTAACTGGGGACTGGAAGGGTTAAAAATGAGTCATCACTGGCCTCCTGTTTCCAATAAACCAGAGTCAAATCAAGTCAAGCAATCAAAATGAGTAATTTGTGATGAGTCCCTGAACAGCTAGCTATCTCTTGTATGAGCCTGGGCTGAATCTTTGGTTCAGTTACTGTGAAAGCACTGAAACCTAAGTACAGCAAAAGTTTAAAAACAAAACAAAACACCAAATTCACCAAAACTCAAACTTAATCAAGTTTAAACTCACAAAATTTTAAAATAGTTAAAAGAAACTGGACTTTAGTTAAATAATTATGTAATTTGCACAAAAGGGTAAAATCAAACAATGCAGACTGTATTTTTAAAAATGAGATTTAAAAAAATTTTCCTCAACTAAATAGTATCTGTGAACTTTACACAAGACCAAGAAAAGTTTTTGCCTCCTTAGAAAAAAACAATACTAGTTACAGATCTCTGAAATTTATTTATGAGAATAAAGAATTATAAGGACTAATGTAATGTTAAAATATTGAAATCAGTGATGACATACTCCTTGCTAAAGAAGTTCTGGAAGAATTCAGAATTTTTGATTCTTTGTTGCTACAGCAGTCTTCCCACCTATAATTAAAATCTGGCCTCTCTCTTTTTTTTTTTTTTTTAAATTGAGGTATAGTCAAAGTATAATATAATGTTAATGGCAGGTCCAATAATAAAAATGTCTGGCCTTTTATAATTAGACGTAATTATGTCAAGTCAAAGAACAGCTAAAATTTACTCTGCTTTTACTCTATAAAATATTCTGAATAAAAATGGTTATGAAATGTCATCATAACTTCACCATGGCTTCTGAATGGGAGATATATAAGACTCTGAGAGTGTGGACAAAGGTGGATGGCATAGAAGTTTTTCAGAATACTGATACCTTTCCAATAATATAATGTACACATACTCATTTGTAACATCTCTCTTCTCCAATGATTCTTTACATCTAACGTAAATGTCTCCCTAACACAATGCGTTATACAGTATGTATTATATTACATATAATATGTAGTATAATGTATATATTTTATAATACATACCTTATATATAATGTATACATTATATTATGTACACACGGCATACACTGTATAAAATGCATCTAATATATATTATATAGTTAAATAATATTACATCACACAATATATATAAAACATTAATGTATATATTATACATTATATTAGGGAGACATATCCTGCTGCCTCCAGCGAAGGATCACTAGGTACAAGGAAAGATATTACAAATGATTATAATATGTATTGCATATGTCAACTGTTAGACAAAAACAAAAAATAACCTATTTTTAAAGCATATGTGAAAACACAAATTGGACCCCTTCTTAAAGTATTTAATGAAACACATTTACAAAATACCAAAACATCAAGGAAAAATAGCCAAAATTTTGTACAATAATTGGGTACTAATTCTATATAGGAGATGACAAACTCTGCAGTGGAAATGACTGGAGGCCCGGATCTCATTAGGACAAGCCCCCACTTTTCTCCCCCAGTCAGCGTCCCCAGCACCTGGCATGTGATCAGGGATACACACAAGTTAGGAAAGCAAACACCGGAGTCAAGATTGTCTGGGTTTGATGCCCAGCTCTATCACTCTATCCCAGCCTATGACCCTGAGTGATTTACCTAGCCTTTTTGTGCCTCAATTTTTTAATCTGCAAAATGGTACCTATTGCATAAGGTTGTCTTATGAATTAATAACAATAGTAACAACTAATACATGTAGCAGTTAACCTTGTGCCAGACACTTCTCAGTACTTTTCATTTATACCTATTTATTCATTTAATCCTTCCCCAAACCTTATGAGACAGAAACTAATATCCCAATTGAAAGATGAAGAAACTGAAGCTCAGAGAAGTTAGTAACTTACCCAAGGACCCACAACTCGTAAATGGCAAAAAGAATTCATGTTCCTAACCACTCCATCATCCTTGAGGTAACAAATGTAAAGGCTGAGTACAGTGCCTGGCATATAGCACATGCTTAATAACTAGTATTTATTAATAAGTATTTGTCAAACGTTTGCAAGATTCTGAGGTTACACCAGGGCTCGGCAGGAAAGAATGCTGTGGTCAACTGGTGAGGTGTCCCGTGGATGTGGAATACGTGTGTGATCACACTATGCCCCAGGTTTACGATTCCTCTTCCACAGAAAACAAAGAATCCTGATGTCTGGCTGTCTGAAGTTTTCCCTTCTTCATCTCAGTGTCTCTGGGATCTTATGTCAGGCTGTCATTATCTGACATCAGATTTCACCTCCACTCTCTCCTTCTGTTAACCCACTCACTCCCCACCCAACTGCCAAAGTGCTCTTCCGAAAAGATGCTTTCATACGTACTCCCTTCAAGGAACCTACCTTGAATTGGCTACTTTATCTAAATCAAAATTCCACCCCCTTGCTTTCAAGGGCCTTAATAAGACATGGAAGGAACATGCCTTTAACTCTAGTTCAAGTGCTTAGGTGCCTACTTATCAAATGAATACTTGATAAGAATGGCCATGTTTCATTATGCAGAGAATAGCAGTAGTGTTTGTGTTACTTCACAACAGTAATAAGCAATTTTTAAATTTTATTTATTTATTTTGGACACAGCCCAACAGGAAAACATTTTTAAATGTTTAAGGATCTCATTTGATTTTTATTCAGGATGAAACAAGCTTGATTGGAGGACAAAAAGGGAAGAATACCAGAGAAAAATCTGCATTATTATATGCACCATAATGTTAATATCCAGACAAATTTCAGTCAGCTTTCTAATCGTTCATCCTGAAATTAGATCATGAATCATAGGGTAAACCTCCAATGACTGGGGACGGAAAGTCAGAACTATTTAAAAAAAAAAAAAAAAAGGAAGGCATAACACTCTTCATATTCAAGATCACACAATGCACTCATTTCCAAGAGTATTTTGAAAGGCTAGCTAGAGCTAATCAAAACATACCAATTACTGGTGCTTATATCAAGGAGCTGCTTTTAATAAATACAAGTTACTAAGTAGCCAGTGGTCTGAATTAATGTCTGTACGCCAGCCACATCAATGGACAGACATAACATGGATTTAATTTAAAATTTAGAAAGAAAATCAAATATGAACTTTGAAGACTTAGCAATTTGCCAAATGTTTAACTGGCTTTTCTACTCAACATGAGGAGATGAAGGATTGTACTAGAAGTTCATCTAATTTGCTTAGAAATGCAACTAATTTCTGACAAAAGGCATATCCAGATGTAGCTACATCTAGATCATTCCTGAGTTGAACATTACGATGTCAACTCAGGATTTCTGAATGTACACTCAACACATCCAACTGGACAATTCACATGTTCAGATAGCTGAAATAAGCAAGTCAGTAAGTACCAATACAGTGTTTTTTTCTTTGTTTGGTTTTGTTTTGTTTTAGCGGGATCGTTATTGTTCCTTCAGTTGAGGAAGTTGGTCTTAGTTGACTATATCAATTGGCTCCAATTTAATGAAACGTTTGATGATTCATATAAAGTTATGGCTAAAAATAATCAATACTAGAAGAGGTGATGTAGTAAGGTTGGGAAGATTCTAGAATTGGTATTCATTTAACAAATATTTAATGGGCAGCTGAGATTCATTAGCCCTCAGGGGTAGAGAACTGACTGTCATATTTTCAAGGATGACCATGAGTCATTTCTCATAGTTTCAATTGAAGTTACTCCTAAATCTTTCACAGGGGGGAGAAAAAAAATGCTAGGATTAGACAGAATCACAAATCCAGTGGTTTATAAGTGTGTCTAATTGGTAAATGTATCCTCCCTGAAGGCACCTGGCATTTTCTGGGCAGCATCTACTATTTCTTCTACCCCTCAGATCCTGAGCAAGAATTACCAGGTTTTGCTTCTCTATAAAAGGCAACCTCGCTCTCTGGATTGTAGCTGTAAGTAGGCTTGGGAAGAGTCCTTGAAGGAGGAATGTGATCGAACTGTGTTAAGACCTTTGTGCCAAAAGTAAACAGAGGTAACTATTACTAACAATTATTTATTTTTTATCAGTCCTTCTCAGAAGCCAATCCCCAAAACAGTCTCCCCTCCAGGAAATAATCTCTCTGCTGAAGACACCCTTGGGACCACGATGCTCCCATTTCTCCCTCCAAGACTTTCAATGGGAATGAGTCCTATCAAACAGAGCAAAAGTACGCAAGAAACTGGCCCTGAAGAGCACAATATGGGTAAAGGACTTGGATTCTCTGCCTGCTGATTTAAATGGTGCTTATGTTACAAAAGAGTGTAAGAAAACAAGTTTCTTCTTAAAATTCCCAAGAACCAGCTAATACATAAATTACAGGTGAAGTAGTATATTCAAGAGCCGATTCCCAAGAGGCAAGCAAATTGCTGCATATATGCTTGAACAGAAAACAAGCAGCTTGTTCATTTTCCAGGGAGATTCTAATAACATTTCATGCCTTTGAATGAAGATGTAATGGAGCAAACGGTAAACAAGAGGAACCTACTTCCCGGTGCCTTCCCAAAGGCATTGACTCAGTATTAAAAAGAAACATAGATATTTACAGTGTAGCTATAAAATGTCTACAATAATAGAGTCACAGAGTACATTTTTTATACGTATATATTTTAAAACAGAGTACCTTTTTGAAGTTCAATTTAGCATCCATCCCACAAACATAAGACTGCCAAGTGAAACAAGGTCTGGAAAAGCATAGAAGATAGTGGCTTAAACTCTGTGTAAAACAACCATAGAAAACTACTCCCCAAAACTTGAAACAGAAAATCAAACATTCACGTGTAATTGAACTGCTGGAACAAATCTGCCATATTGACCTTGACAGGGCCTTGAATCATGAGATCATAAATCAGCATCCTGGTGATATCCATTATAAACTTAGAAATGCCTTAAAACCTAGGACTTCATTTTATTCTCAGTGATTAGCAGGATGTTTGGAAAGCACTGGGCTCTCTGGAGCTTACTTTGAAAGATTCAAAGATTCAAACACCGATTTCCAGAAAGCCACCCCCAAGCCACCCAGACACTTAAGATTTTCTTCAGTCCTCTCGATCAGGTTCTGTTTCCCGAATTACTTATTGTTTATTTATTTATTTTTAAATTTCAGTAATTACAGCACCTTAGGCTCTTGGCTATCAGCGGTGTGGGTTGTTTCAGAGACTTCTGGAAAATTATGTTTTAGTGACATTCCACTTCTTTGTGCATTTCATTAAAGGCTCTCCGTTAAGGCTTATAAATTATTCAGGTGAGGGAAAATGCCTTATGAGTGGCTCATAAACGGCGTAACAGTAAGCATCATCTAGAAAGGCATGACACACGGTCCTGCAAGGACGCTTGTTTTTCCAACCGCCGCCCCTTCCCTCCCCACACCACGCACCCCCAAAGGCAATGCGGGGGTCTCTCTGAACGCCGACACCATCTCCGAGGCCGCGCCCCAAGCCTAAACCAGAAACAGCCGCGTGGAGGTAGATCACTGCCGGCGTCCCACCCTGCCCCCAGGAGCCGCAGCTTCCTGCTTTCCCCATCAAGGTGAAACTAACCCCTCGGAGCCCGCCGCGGGGCGGACAGAGGCAACGCAGGCGGAGGCAGCCGACCGCAGGACTGGCAGGAAGGAAGTGAGCGGCCGCAAAGCGCATTTTCCTCCCGCGGAGCAAGCCCGGGACAGGACGTCGCCAGCGGAAGAGGGGCCGGCGCGCGCCAGGCCACCGGGCACACGCGCCCGGCGTGCACACTCGCCTGTGCCGGTGCGCGCTCACACTCACACACACACACACACACGCGAGCGCGCCTACTCACCACCAGCCCCTGATGTCCGGAGCCCGCGTGGGATGGCGACTGCAACGGCTGTCCCCGCGCCTGCCGTGTGGCCTTGGCATCCGTCTGGCCGCTGCAGCCCGGGCCGCGGTGGCTTTTGCTGGAAGGCACTGCAGTAGGGTGATAGGGCACTCAGCGAGCAGGCGCCCGCTCCCTTCACTCTGCCGACCCTCCTCCGCTTCTCTGCGGACTGACGGAGCTTTGCTACCTTCACTCGTTTGGCTTCCGTGCGTTCCTCTCCTCCTCCTCCCCTTCGCTGCCGTAGCTCCCCAGCGCCCAGCGCAGAGAGCTCCCTCGAAAACCCACGCGCAGGCCTGGCGATCCCGAGCCTGCAGCCGCCGTCCCTGATGCCGCCGCCGCCGCAGGAAAATAAACTGTCACTGCGATGGTCCCGGCCTCCTCTGCCCCGGCCCCTGGGTGCCGCCTCCGCCTCTGCCTCCGCCCCTTCCTCGGCGGCGGCCTCCCGCGTTCCGCAGAAAACGCTCGCGGGTGGAAGCAGGTCCCCGCGGTTCGGCCTAGAGCGAATGTGAAACAATCGGGTGCGACTTTCTCTTCTGAAACCCTGCCCGTCCCCTTCTCAGCCCAGAACCACCTGAACTCTCATTTCGCTCCACCATCAGTTTCACTGAGGTGGACCAGAGTGGGTGCCTTTCAAGTGTACACGTGAGGTGATACAGCTGGATTTGACCGTGAACTCGCATCGCAGTCAGAGGAAGGCTAGGGTTTTCGTGAAAACCCCACTTACCGTATTAGGAATTCCACCTTGAGATTTATCCATAACCCACCCCCACCGCGAAACAGTTCAGTCCTCTTCCCCTCTCCCCGCTCTGTGTCCTGGGGTAATGCAGGCTATTAGGATATATTTTGGATATTATATTATTATCATGTGCGGTGTTTTTAGTATGGTCCTGGCACTGAGCCAGGCACTCTACATGAAATCTTATTTCATCCTCTCCACAGCCCTTATATAAGGTACTCTTACTTTTCCCATGACTGAGGCACAGAGAAGCAAGGTAATTTGTCCCAGGTGACCCACCTAGAAAGTTGTAGATTTAAATTCTGATCAGACACTAAAGGCTATTCCTATTGGCTTTTAATGTGTAAATCTCTGAATGTGTAAACATTATACAAATACTACTACTTCTGGGTGAAACGCAGACATTTTTTTACTTTTCCTGAGTTTGGTTGGGAGGTTACTTCCAAGAGAGGGAAGTGACTGCAGAGAGAGGTAATGGAACATGAACTTTTTCTAACCTGCTTTTCTTCAGGAGACCAAACTTCTAGCCCTGGCTCTGCCACCAAATGAGCTGTTTGGCCTAAGGCATTTCACCCTCTTAGGCCTCATTTCCCTGCACTGGTTTTTGAAATGGAGAGGTCTGACTATTACAGGCAGCCTGCAGCCTTGATTTTTAAGAAGCAGTGGTGTCATTGTTTTTTCTAATTTTGAATTTGAGTCTAAATTTTAACAAAAATTCAGACTTTGGGCATGTGCTGGAAAGTTGGAAGGACTGTCAACTTTTGCTTCATGGTGGGTTCTAGCAGCCATCAGCTAGAACTAAGTAGTAGGTGTATCCTTTAGACTGGGAAGATGCTCTTCAGTTTTCCCCAGTCCCCACCACTCCTATATGCCCCATCCCCTGACATTGAGGATATGGTAGACATTTGAGTGTGTAGTTTGGAACTAGAAAATCTCATGACCTACTAGACAATCTAAAATTCAGTGATAATTAAGAAGATTATTCAGGGACTTCCCTAGTGGTCCAGTGGTAAAGAATCTGCCTTCCAATGCAGGGGAGGCGGGTTCGATCCCTGGTTGGGGACCTAAGATCCCACATGCCGCAGGGCAACTAAGCCTGCACGCCACAACTACTGAGCCAGCATGCCTCAACTAGAGAGACCGCGTGCTGCAAAACTACAGAGCCCACATGCTCTGGAGCCTGTGTGCCACAACTAGAGAGAGAAAAACCCGCATGCCACAACTAGAGAGAAGCCCGTGTGCTGCAACTAAAGGTCCCACGTGCAACAATGAAGATCCCGCATGCCACAACTAAGACCCTAGGCAGCCAAAAAAAAAAAAAAGATTAATCAGATTCCTAAAAATTATTATGAAACAAAGAATGCACATAAATATTTATAGTGGTCATTGATCGTAGTCTTGTTGCCTAGAATCCCAAACTCTCATAAAAGGCAAAATAGCTCAGCACTCACTGTCTCCTCCCCTTAGCAGCTAGCATCATGTGACCTAAGTTCAGCCAATCAGAGTCTCCTACCCAAGTCTCTGAATCTGCAGTCTGATTCAAAGGGACATTTTAGAAATAATACCGTTATCTGTGGAGTAGCTTTCGTGCCCATAGACAGCAGTGCCAGCGGTGAGAGGTGGGACTGTCCAATGGCAGTACCAGTGGTGTCCTAAGTGGGCTGCTTGGGTGGTGTGGCCTGTTCTGATTCCAGCTACCAAGCTGCCCTGCCTGTTTTCATGAGACGGATTCTCCAACCTTTCTGTCTCTTTGGTATTCTATGTAATGGCCTTCCAAGACATTTCTCTTCTGCTTAAGTTAACCAGAATTGGTTTTAGTGTTTGCCATGAGAACTCTGACACAGTGAGGTTGGGTTGATCCAAGCTCTGCCTCCCTTTCATTAACTGAATTAATGAAAAGTGGGCACAGAAATATTTATACATCTTTTATCTTAGAGAATTTTAAAATGTTCTATAATTTTGCTTGCACTTTTAAAGATTCTATTTCAATATAAATCCCTTTAAAAGATAGAATTTTTTTGCCTTTATCAATTATATTAACAAAGATTGTGTATAAATAAACATTGCCCATCAATACTGGTGAGGATGCAATGAAATGAGCCCCCTCATCTGGTGGTATAATTTGGATACACTGCCAGGGAAGGAATTTATCAGTATGTTAACAGAAGCTGTAAAATATGCACATCCCTTTGCCCAAAGTAATTCCACTTCCAGGAAGCAATGTATCCTAAGGAAATCTGAAATGAGGAATCAGATTTTTCCACTGGGATATTTATCATCAACTTTGGGCATTAGAGTTATGTTTATGATGAAGCTGCTTATGATACAATGTTAAATAAATAAGAAGTATACAAAACTGCATAAACATATAATCTCAAGTAGGTAAAAACACAGGGAAAACATCTAGGAGAATTTATTAAAATTATCCCTAGAGATTAGTTATAGGCAATTATAATTGCCTTCTTTATACTTTACTGCAATTTAAATTTCCTATAAAGGGCATGATTTCATCTTATTTAAGGAAAAGAAAGATTTAATAATTAAAAATAAACAATATTGGAAGCCAGAAAAATATAAAGTTGTATCTATCACAGTGCCTCATTCAAAATAGGTACATAATAAATGTTTGAGAAAAGGACAAAGGTAGGAACAAAGAAGAGAGAGAGGAAAAAATGAAGGACACACTATTTCACAAAGAAGAGTGGTGAATTAAGGGACTCCCCTGTCTTTTGTTTAGTTGATGGTACATATAGAAACAGGACATTACATTCTAAATTGCTTTATTAAGTAATGCTGCATTGGAGTATTTCCCAAATGTGATAAGTGGTGAAACATTAATACCTTTCTCACTGTGTAAGTAACAGGGAGTCAGCACTCAGATTTTTCTCCTGTTCCACAACATGAGAGATAGATCTGTTCAGAGAAGCTGGATGAGCACAGGGTGCTGGTATTCAAGAAGAAGAGGCAACCTCTTGCCTCTGATTGGCCATCACATGGAGGTCTGCCACTCTCCTTGGGGCACCCAAAAGTCCACAGGTTTGGAGATGAGTTTGGAGTAGTCTTTATTCTCCCCATCAGTTGACATCCTAAGAGAATCTTATTTGTTGGAACTGACAGTATAAGGAGAAAGTGGGCAATGTTGAATTTACATTGATTGAGAAACTGAAATTAATTTGTGCCCTCCTGTAATTGTTTGGTGTTTGCACATAAAATGGTGCTCCTTGGGGTAATAACCGCCCTTACCGGAGGTCCTTGCTGAGACCAGATGGACTGGAGTTCTTGTTCTTTGTTTCACAGATTTAGAATTTCCTGGCTCTGGATTATCTTTAAAATCAAGGGGAAAAATGAATTAAAATACCCAACTCAATTCTATTAGAAGAAAAATTCATCTCATAGGTTGTGTACTTAAAAGCATGTACCTCAGAAATGACTATATTCTTAAAAACATGTGTTCTTAAAACTCTGGAGTTTGCTTTTGTTTATACCAATAATTCTCAAAGTATGGAAGTGACCCTTGAAATCTTTTCAGACAGTCAAAACTATCCAGTCTACTCAGCAAGGTCAAAACTATTTTCATGAAAACACAAATCCATTCTTTGACCTTTTTTTTCATTCTCTCATGAGTTTGCAGTGGAGTTTTCCAGAGCTACATGGCTGATGTCGCCACGGCTAGAATGCAGATGCAAGTGTGAGAATCCAGTCATCTCTTATGAAGCCAGATGTGAAAGAGATTTGTAATAATATAAAACAGTGCCAATTTTCTCACTAGTTTTTGTTGTGTTTGGGAAAAATATCATTATATTGTAATGAAAATGAGATGTTTAGTTTAACGTGTAATCAGTTTATTATTTTTAATAGATTGATAAATATTTTAAGTTTCTCTATATTATTTTCTAGTATAGTAAAGAATGGATAGATATAACTCACTTAAATGAAAGCTCTCTAGAGCCCGTGATAGTTTTTAAGATTAAGACTGTATAGATGCACACCTGAAACTAACACAACATTGTAAATCAACTATACTTCAATAAAAAATAAATTAAAAAGAAAAAGACTGTATAGAGTCCGGAGACTGAAAAGTTTGCAAAAACCACTAATCTGTGCCATTAAGGAACTAATAAGCTCTGAATAACCTATTTTTTCCTCAAACCTCGTTGAGGAATTATAACTGTGGCAACTAGCCTGTGTCAGTAAATGCAGGAAGCAACTGCTTCAAAAATGGAAACTGCAGGCACGTTTGAGTTTTTCCACTCCTGAGATTTATTTTGCTGCCCTCTTCCTGTTAATTACTTAGGCTTGGAGAATTCTATGTCCATTATGTTCTCATATCCAGTATACTGGATACTAGGTGAGGTTTCAGAATTCCTGGAACCTCATTCCTCTGAGCCCAGTGTTTCCAGCAAAACATGGGAATGATGGCCATGTTACAAAGGTAGCTGGGAAGCTCTTAAGGTAGTTATGAAGCTGATACATATGAAAGCATTTTGGAAATTTCGATGTGCTTTACAGATATAAGGCTTACTACTATTTAACATTTCAACATCCAGACAGACATTTGATGAAAATGTGAATTCTCTCTTCAGCTGACATTATTTAATCTCTTGGATTTAGGTACATAAGATATTGATAAATGCGGAACAAATATTAGTAGATAGATTTTTTTCTAAAAACCTTTTTTCGCAGGCTGACTTACAGATACAAAGGATGTGTGGGGAGGGGCAGACAGGTGGAGGGAGAGCGGGAAGGAGGTGGTAGAAAAGCATCTGACCCTCACCCTCACTGTCAAAACATATACTGTGATGGTCACATCTCCCCTGGGGCTGCTTCATGCAATAGAAATCCTTCTGTGGTAAGCTTTGACTATTATTTAACAGCTATTCAGTAGGTTTGAGCAGAAACAGTGCAAAACACACAAGATAGCATTGTACTTGTTATTTAAATTTAAAATGTGTTTGGTCAACAGAAAAAGAATACCTTCTGTTTATAGAAAAATGTGCCCACTGAAGTTTTCACTGGACTGAATAATACCTTCCTAAAATACAACTCTTAAACTTATCTATTGCTATGTAAGCAAAGACATGACCTTTTCCAAGGACAAATAGTAAAAATAGCAGATCTCTAAATATACATTTAGGCATGTGCTGCTGGGCTTAAAGCTTAGGCTCATAATGTAGATAAACACTAATATCTTTGTCTGCTCGGGTTGCTGTGACAAAATACCACAGACTGGGTGGCTTAACAACAGAACTTTTTCTCATGGTTCTGGGAACTGGGAAGTTCATACCAAGGCTCTGGCCGACTGCGTTCCTGGTGAGGGCTCTCTTCCTGGCTTGCAGACACCCACCTTCTCACTGTGTCCTCATATGGGGGTAGAGGGGAGAAAGAGATCTCTCTCTCTCTTCCTCTTCTTATAAGACCACCAGTCCTGTAGGATTAGGACCCTACCCTTATGACCTTATTTAACCTTAATCACTCCCTAAAAGTCCTGTCTTTAAGTACGGTCATATTGAGTCACATCTGGGGGGACCCAATTCAGTTGCTAGCAACCTATTTGCCATTTGAAGTAAGTCCAAAATAGACGTTGAATGAAGCCACATAGTTTCATACAAGTCTCGTAGAAACTGCAGGATTCTTTGACCCCAAGCCACAAAATAATCATGACTCTGTCATTGTTATGCACTCATCTATTCAGTTTCTCTGACTAAATGTCAAACTTTGCCATCACAGGTCACTCTGTCATAATCCATTATGTTTTCAAAGACTCGAATAAACACAAAACACACTCTGCCCTCCAAAAAGAGAAGGGAGAAATTCTAAGAGGTTGTTGTTATTGCCTTTCTTTGACTTAATCATTTTTTTTTAGTCAGAAAGATCTTTACCGTTCTTTGAGGTGGAAAATAGGGTACATTTTCCTGAACAAGCAGAGTTTTCAAATTTGAGAATCAGAAGTTATCACAGATATCATCTAGTCCAACTTCCTTACTTCACAGAGGAGGAAACTGAGATCGTGAAAGTGGCATTGACTTGTCAAGGTCACTGTTGACTGCAGCACCACAGCCGAGTCTTGAGTCTGTTCCATTACAGTCAGGAAACGTGGTTAGCTCGCCACTAGCTAGTGTTGTTAGATTTTACCTTTACCAACGGTACATGCCTTTCCCAGACATGATGTCAATTGGTTCTCTTAACCCTGTGAAACCAGAAGGCCATATGTGAGGCCAAAGGGTAAAGGGTTGTGCTTCTAGGAAGGGGTACAATCTAAAGGTGTGGAGGACAGAAGACTGCAAATCTGCAAAACATATGACAATAAGGGTCAGAATTAAAGTGGAACTCAAATGCCACATAGAAACAAATGGGTATCTGTTACATATTATAAACAATAAATGAATTTGTGAAATTGGATATGAAGTGGCAGGATAGTTGAGCACAAAAAATGGGTACTTTTCTTTGGACAAATTGTACATCAAAGGCAAGTTGGTTAATTTCTCTAAGCCTCAGTTTCCTGATGGGTAAATACAATAGAATTTTTTTTTTTTTCTTTTTTGGCTGCACCACAAGGCATGTGGGATCTTAGTTCCCAGACCAGGGATCGAACCCACGCCCCCTGCAGTGGAAGCACGAAGTCTTAATCACTGGACAACCAGGGAAGTCCCAATGGAATTCTTATGAAGATTAAATAAAATCATATCTATAAAGCATCTAGCACTGTGTGTAAGGCAGGAAGGGGTGGAAGGAGGTTTTGGAGCCTGGACTACAAAAAGAATGGTGCTATTGTTAACCTAAAGCAATAAAATAGCCAGTTATTTTTATGGCAAAACGGGTTTATTTGGGAGCAGCAAAGAATTGCAATTCAGGACATGCAGCTATGGCAAACCACATGCAAGTCTGATGAAGCAAAAGAGAGGAAACTCTACTTCTATAGAGGAGACTGGGAAAGTGGGAGGGGCTGTTATAAAAAAGAAGTCCATTGGAAGATACTGGGAGGAGTTCAAAGTACAGTGGCTTTTCATTGGCCGAGTTGTGACAGTCTCTCATTAGCTGAGCTATTACCAGGCAAGGAGAAAATTTTCCTTCCTCCTGCTGGTGGTGGTAAAGTAGTGTCTCTTCTTGCCAGAGATGCAAGGTACACCTCTTTCTGTTGGAATCTGTATTATTATTATTTTTTAATATTTATTTATTTGCACTGGCCCTTAGTGGTGGCAGGCTCCTTAGTTGCAGCACGTGGGCTCCTTAGTTGTGGCATGCAAACTCTTAGTCGAGGTATGCATGTGGGATCTAGTTCCCTGACCAGGGATCGAACCTGGGTCCCCTGCATTGGGAGCACGGAGTCTTAACCACTGCACCACCAGGGAAGTCCCTGTTGGAATCTGTATTGATGGCAAGTGGTATGTGTGGGAGAGCTCACTCTTCTGGCCCCTCAATTCCATTTTTGTGAGATTTCCCTTTATTATTTTTCACATTATTATTGCTAGAAAAAAAATCAAGCAATAATATAGGCTATATGAGACGGTGATGTGTTGGAGATGAATGAAGAGCAGTCAGGTGGAAATGCCTAGTAATCCTGGGAAGTTAACCTTAAGGTGTAGATTTGGAGGACATTTGCTGAGTGGTAATAAGTAAAAGCCAGAAAATGGATGAAAGCCTCAAGGATGGATGGGGAAGGCCTGGGCACCATGGATTGAACCTTAACACATGTCCACGTGTACTGGGCTGCAGAAGGAAGAAGAGCCAGAGAAGGGTAATCTTAGAAGAGAGCCAGGCATAACTGAGTGTGGGGAATATTAATTACAAAACCACCACCCTTTACTGGCCCTTCTCTGAGCCAGGCCCTGTGCTGAGTGATTTGCTTGCATCACCTCACTTTATCCACACACCCCAACAAGGTAGGTCATATCATCACCTTCGTTATTTCCAGGTGAGAATATGGAGTGATGCAGCCATGATGAGAGCTGGCACTCTGAACCACAGGGACAGAAGAAGTAAGGGGTGGCGAACAGGGCCACATGCTGCAGAGATGGCAAGGAGAACAAAGTCGGAAAGAAGGCAATTGGATTTTCCCATGTATAAGTCACTGGTCGTGAAGAGTACATTTTCAGAAGAGGGGTGGGCATATCCACCGTGTTACAGGGAAGTGAAGAGGTGGGTATTGGGAAAGGAGTGGGGGAGCCAGCTGTGCACCAGTTACCCCAAAGGAAGGCAAGGACTAGATTGGTAATCAGGGGGTAACCAGAGCCTAGTAACTTCTTCCTCCAGGCAGGGAAGCAGAGGGAAAGACCTGGTGGCAAAAGGAAGATAGAAGACTGTGGAATATGGAAAGAGTTAATGAAGACAGTAAGATCTTGAAGGATGGTATCAGTAATGCAGGCATGAGGACTTGTTTTCAGAACAAGAGAACCAAACTTCCCATGTTCTACTGCCTTGGAACTCTTTCTTAGCACACTCTTGCATTCAAAGAAACATCCATTCAACATCCAGACTTTAGATAGCAAGTTAAAACTTTGCTGTGTGACACAAAGATGCCAAAGGACTTGTTTTCATGATGCTAAATAGTTTTTTTTCCCTCTCATTATTTAGTATCTTGTAAATGGCAGTTACTCCAAGGTTTTTGTTGTGTTCCTTTTCTACTCCAAGCCCCTTGTCTTTATTGTGATATCTACATAGCTTCCTAGACTCTTTCCAATGACTCATTCTCACATTATTCAGATTCCCTACAAGGAAAGAGAGACCAGGAATTAACTTATAAGCAAGAAGCCTCTCACCACCTCCTGCTACCTCTCCAAGTCCAAGAAGAGAGCGGAAAATTGAGAACATATATGAACATGTATTCTTGTCACATGCAAGTCATCTAGTGGCAGAAGGAAAGGATGAAAAGAAAAGTATAGGGTCGAAAGCATGTGGTATCCATCCCAAAACAAAGTTCTTTGCTTTAACATCCCATCAGGTAGAGGTGCTTCAGGGAGATAGGAACTATCTTACCAAATATAAAAATTCAAGACGTCAGCCATGCAGTAATTACTGACCCCTGAGTGTTCAATTTTATTTCCAGGTGGGATCTTTAAGGAGTTAAGGTTTGAGTGCGAGACCCTCTACACAATCTTGGTTCAGCATTTTCCTCTGTACTTGGATCATCAGAACCATGAACGTGGACCATGTCTGCAAAAAATGAGGACATTTACTACAATGATTAAGAGAAAGGGCTTTGGAGTCAGCAGACCTGGGTTTGAATCTTAATGCTGCAACTTTGCAGCTGTGTGACCTTTGAGCGGGTGAATTAACTTCTCTGAATGTTAGTTTCTTCATCATCCATAAAACAGGGATAATAATATACTTCAAAGGGAGTTTGTAACTATTCACTGAGCTGTTATAGTAAAGTACTTAGCACAGTGACCAGCACCCTGTGGGCACTCAATAAATAGTCACCAATACAGCTGGTAGTGAAAGAGGAGTCCCGGTTAGCGGGGCAGTCAGATGGGCGGAGTCAGATGGAGAGACATCCCTGAGCCATCCTGCAAGTTCTTTAGCCACAGAATAGTGTGTGTATGGAGTGGGGTCTGAGGGCTGGGGGCACAGAGTCTGCCTATCTACTTACAGGACATTTAGCATGCAAATATCCAAGCTTACTTTCCTGGAAAGTGGTGTGCTCTACTTGTAAGCATTTGGATACTCTTTCAGCCCTGATATCTGAGCCCAAAAGAGATATCTGTAATGCAGGCTAGACTAAGGAGACAAAATGCATCTGTCAGCAGATGTTTCATTAAGATCTGATTTAAATTGATTAAAATCTGTATTGACTTAGCCTAAGGAAGCCGTTGCAATAGGAATAACTACTCTAGCATTGTGTTAGTGCCTAGAGAATGATTTGAATTCTGGAAGCTCTTGGATGACAGGGGATGGATTTATATGTGATTTTTAGTTTCTTCATTTTTTGTAGTTTTTCTAATTGTATGATTTTTCTATTTTTTCAATATTTCTGCCAAGAGCACCTATTACAAGTATAATAATAATTTTTTTTAAGTTATTAAGGAAATACATCTCTCTCACTAAACACATCAGTGTGAAAAACCAGTTTGAAAGGGGAATCGGCCCACTCTGTTCAAGATGGTTTGGAAGGAATTCCCTGGCGGTCCAGTGGTTAGGACTCGGAGCTTTCACTGACAGGGCCGGGTTCGATCCCTGCTTGGGGAAATAAGATCCCACAAGCCAAGCAGAGTGGCCAAAAAAAGGAAAAAAAAAAAATGGCTTGGAGAGGAGAGGGCTTGGAGGTAAGTATCTGGGAGTAAGATGGGAAACTTTGGATTTATCCCCAATGTGTTCTTTCTTTCTTTCTTTTTTTTTTTTTTTGTCTTCCTGGTCACGGAAAAGAAAATCTGTCACTGAAGGACAGGGATATCTGAAGCTGCCAGAGGGGTTGAGGTTGGAAGGTGAGGCTGGGATAAAGCCTTTGTTTCAGGAGACAGACCTGGTTGATTGGAAGGTTTTATAAAAGCTAAGGCCTCCAGTGAGTCTTCTGCTGAGGGTATCTAGGCTATGCCCCTGAGGCCCTGCCTTAAACTAAGAACTCGCAGTGGGTGCTTTATAGAGTAAATCTAGGATGAGACGCTGAGGCTTGGCTTAGATACCCTTGGTAGCCACATCTGCTTGCATACTGGCCTGTTTATGTTGATAACACGTTCCTCCCCTCTTACCCCAGGCTTGGTAGGATACAATTTGTGATGGCTAATGTTATGTGTTAAGTTGATGGGGCTTAGAGATGCACAGATAGTTGGGAAAACATTATTTCTGGATGTGTCTGTGAGGATGTTTCTGGAAGAGATGGCATTTGAATTGGTAGCTTGAGTAAAGAAGATCACCTTCACCAATGTAAGTGGGCATTATCCAATTCAATGAGAGCATGAAGAGAACAAAAAGGCAGTGGAAGGGCAAAATTGCTCCCTCTGTTTGAAATGGTACGTTCACCTTCTCCTGCCCTCAAACATAGGTAGGTGATCCCAGTTCTTAGGCCTTTGGGCTTAGACTGGAACTACACCATCAGCATTCCTGGGCCTCTAGCTTACAGACGGCAGATCATGAGACTTCTCAGCCTCCATAACAGTGGGAGCCAACCCTCCCCATAATAAATCTCTCTATATACATATCTCTATATTTACCTCATTGATTCCATTTCTCTGGAAACCTTTGACTAATATACCATTTAACCAATTACCCAACCAACATTTTGAGGCAAACAGCACACTATTTGCTTCTTATTATTATAAAACGAGACTATTTCTAAAATAGAGATCTCAAAGAGGAAAATAAAAATCATCGGTGATCTAACTACCCAGAAAAAACCAACACATTGTTGTATTTGTTCTCAGATTCATCTATACACACACACACACACGTGCGTGTGCATATATACACTCCACATATCACTCTATATACTTATTTTACCTAATTAGTATTAGAATATACATTAGAGTATTTTAAATAACCTTTTCTTCTTAACATATTGTGAACATATTCCCACATCTATTTTTTTTTTTTTTTTGGCAGTGCCACATTGCTTGAGGGATCTTAATTCCCCGAACAGGGATCGAACCCAGGCCCATGGCAGTGAAAGCACAGAGTCCTAACCACTGGAATTCCCCCTACATCTTTAAATATATTCCTAAAATATAATTTACATCCAACTATGTCAGCTCAACAGATCATTACTGGGTGACTTTTTTGTATATGTTTTTTTAAAAATTTTTATTTATTTTATTTTACTTTTATTTGTTTTTGGCTGTGTTGGGTCTTCGTTGCTGCGTGTGGGCTTTCTCTAGTTGCAGCGAGCGGGGGCTACTCTTCACTGCGGTGCGCAGGCTTCTCATTGGGTGGCTTCTCTTGTTGCGGAGCACGGGCTTCTCTCTAGTCGCGTGGGCTTCAGTAGTTTTGGCTCGCGGGATCTAGAGCGCAGGCTCAGTAGTTGTGGCTCGTGGGATCTAGTTGCTCCGCAGCATGTGGGGTCTTACCGGACCAGGGCTCGAACCCGTGTCCCCTGCATTGGCAGGAGGATTCTTAACCACTGCGCCGCCAGGGAAGCCCTACTGGATGACTTCTAAATGCCTAGTACCAAGAAAGATGCTTCAAGAGTTCTGGTTCTGTCACTTACAAACTCTTCACCCTTAGATAAGTTACTGAACCTCTCTATGCCTCAATTTTCAGATCTCTAAAATAGTAATGATAATAATATCTACTTTGATGTTTGTGTGATGATTAAGTAAGACAGTGCCTTTAAGGTATGGTTCCTAGCGTATAGCAGACTCTCAGCCAATATTAAATAACATTATTACCATTATTAATAATGTTATTTAGCCTGTCCTGACCACACTTTTCAATGACATCTGTTATCCTGATCTTGCCCAACTGTTCCATTTCCCAGCAGAAATTCCCACATTCTTTTCTCTTCTTCGGGGTCATATAGTTCCAGGACACGTAAGTGCCCATGTTGGTTTAGAAAGAACCAGCACAGTCTTCACTTACATCAGGGCACATAAATCTAACTTTACATTTTATCATAGCCACGTACACTCTACTGTTTACCATCCCATTTAAACCTAAAGAAGCCCTTCAATTCAAAATTACTTTTGTGAAGAGATTATTTTAACAACAGACTATGTATATAAAATGAAAAATAAATTAGAAAGCAACTTAATATCTGAAGACTGTTTCATAAAACTGTTAACTTTCCTCATCATTTGGGCAAAAAGGTAGGACATCTTTAAGAAGCACTGGCACTTTAAGAAAAAAGAAAAAAGTGATGTGCAACTAGTGGAAAAATAACCAAGATGTAAATGAAATACACATTGTAATTTAAGGTGTGTGAAAATATACATACAGGGAGAACTAAAGAGCTTGGGAAAAATGCATGTAGACACTGATAATGAATTTTCTCTGGGTGACTTTTAAAAAACTGGTTTCTTTATTTTCCAACTAAAAAAAGTAAGCAAGTATTACTTTATTGCTTCAAATGAAATATAACAAATGGAATGCTTTTAAAAGAAATAGAAAGAGTATTAAAATTTATAGCAGGTAGGATTCCCTCCTTCTTTTAAAATTAAGCAGTAAACCAGAAGATGACTTCTAAGGCCCCTCCCTTCTCTATCAGTCCATGATTCTTTAAATTAAGAAGTATTATGTGATATTTAATTAACTTGAAACGTAGAGTTGGAATATAATCAAAGTAGCTGGTCTTAGAGGGAAGATGATGCAATATACACAATCCGTCTTGGAAAACTGTTAGAAAAGTATTTTTCACTATCAAGACAATAGTGAAACTTTGAATAACATTTTTAGATAAGAAAGTCAATATCAAATTGTGAACTATTTGAGAAGTAATCTTTCAAGCCTAAGTTTTTTTTTTTTATGATTCTCAGCAATGATAGTGTATGCTAATCAAGAAATATTAAAACTAAGACCATTATTCAACAATCAATAAACAAAAATTACATCTTGCAAGAACCATGAAATGCTATCCTAGGGAGCATTGCTGTGGAGAAAGAGAACAACAATTGAAAAAACTCATCAATGGTCCTCATGAAGCTGAGTTTCTCTATATTCTTGATTAAGACAAAATCTCTAGGGTTCTAGCAATTTGCAGGCCAGAGATCCAGCACCTTCAGAAACTGTATTATCTGGGGATTTTAACTCAGGTCCAGGATCTTGAGGTGATATAGATACCACTTCCTTTTTTCTTTAAAACTGGACCGAGGAGAGAGCTTATACCTGCTTTGGGGGATGAGAAGGTGATTTACCCAACACCTAAGAGACTAAACGAATCAACCAAAATAAAGGATAAGAAATGGTTTTGTATAGGCATTTTCTCACCACTTCTTTAATATATCAGTCAGCATTGATAGGTGTGAGTGAAAGAGATCAAGTAGAAAATATTGGCCAGAGCTCACTAACTCCAGATGGGTCCAAGAATCAGATTTGGAGATGGTGCAGCCTGGGCCAGTGCTGAAAATAATGCTGCAGAACTGGTCTGGTAAAGGTACCACTGACACCATTGTTCAGCTGAGTCACTGCAATTAACGCCCCCAGTGCCATCAACACTGGTCCTTGAAGTGTTAGGAGACACTTCTTCATTGGCGTCTTGCATTTCTGCATGTCTTGCAAGCAGAGGCACTGGTTGCCTTCGTTTCAGATTATCTTTCAAGGATGTTTGCACAGCAGAAGCCTTAGAAGATATCGTATTTCCCTCCAGAGCAAAGAGTAGACATGCTCACTGCCCATTATAAAGGATCCAGGTTCGTCTCCTGTAACACAACCACTGCGTGTTCAGGCATCTATCTGGCCCATTTGCATTGCTCCCACGAAAATTAGGATCAAGGGCAGCTAACTAGTGCATATGCTAATATCCATCCAGCTTAATGTGCCATGATTAATAGAGTCCTTTGTCTTTGACCCAAGGGTTTAGTGTCTTCTACTAGCATCCATCCAACTGTGGCACGTGAACCTATTAGCTTAAAGTAGGGCAAAACCTCATACCCATCAGTTTTTGCACCTTGCTGCTAGAATTACTCCCATTGCTGTCTTCAGAAACTGGAGGCCACCACTAGAATGGAAATGGCAGTCTCAGCCTTTTTTCTCTTCCAAACTTCCAATACTAAGCTCAGGTGGCAGTTGCTTCTAATCAGTGGACCCTAGGTCATATGCCCATGTCTGAGGTGAACAGGAGTCCGGGAAATCCAATATTTGTTTTTCTACAGTTTTCACAGTGGGAAAGTCTCCAAACATAGCTTTTAGGAACACAGGCAGAAGTACAGACAAATGTTCACTGCATCAGTAGTTATTCTATATTTCTCAAATTGATACATAGCAGGAATTCTTAGGACTCTGTCAATGGTTAGATGTAAAGAAAGAGGTCTATAATATCCCTCAGGGAAAGGCTTTAAATTCCATGGCTCTTGGCAGTGATGTTTCTGCCACGAGGCAAAAAATACACCAGATGGCACTCTAAGTGGTAATGATACTTCTGCTTTCTTCTAACTGTTTTGGATGATTTGGGGGATTTTTTGTTTTGTTTTTGTTTGTTTTATGACTTGTGCATAGAAAGGCAAGCCGGGGTACCCCAGAATCCTTCCAAGAGAAGAAGAGAGATATGGCCAAATTCCAGTGTTTCCTTTCATATATCTCAAAGAAGATGGTTTCCTATGGAGCCATGGATTATTCAGGGCTAGGATGAGGCAAGTTACAGGTGTCCAAGGCCTGCCAGAACCATAGGTGGAAGCCAGTCACCAACACTTGGGATAACAAGGAAAGAGGCAAGACTGAAGATGGGAAGATTCTCTAAGAGAACAGCGAGTTGCTAGGAGTGGGGAAGCAGCACTGGGGGAGAGGGTCCTAGAAGATCATATATGTTAAGTCCCTTCATCATGTAGAAGCCTTGACCTTGGTGAGTGTATGTGTGTTTTATTTTTAATTTTAGAGTAGCATACATACAGAAACATGTGCAGATCATAAGCTCAATTAATTATCCTAAAGCAAATATATCTGTGAAATCATAACCCAGATCAAGAAATAGAACATTGCAAATACCCCAGAAATTCTCTCAAGTGCCTTCCAAATTACTATCTCTTTCTCTTTCCCAAAGGTAAACACTACTCTGATCCTGACATCATATATTAGCTTGCTCTTTTGAATTTTATAAAAATGGAATTATAAGTATATACACTTTTGTGTCTGACTTCTTTGTTCAACATTATATTTGTGTGATTTATCCATATTTTTGCATGTAACAATAGTCTGTTCATTTTTATTGCTGTGTGGTATTCCATTATACTACCATATCAAATTTTATTTATCCATTCTACAGTTGATGGAATTTGGGTTGAGTCCAACTTTTGTCTATTATAAATAATGCTGCTTGAACATTTTTGTATGTCTTTGGTACTTACATTTTGCTTAAGTATATACCTAAGAGTAGCATTACCTGGTCATGGGATAGTCATGTGCAGAATTTTAGTAAATACTTCCAGACAATTTTACAGAGTGGCTATAGCAATTTATACTCCCACCTGCACTGGGGCTAAACTTTGAGGGACATCAAGCTCTGAAGCTGTATAGAATCTTCCATCTTGGATCATCAAATGTCTCTGAGTCGTTAACAGAATTTTGGACGGAATGTAGGTAAAGGTCCCATATTTCTTAGCACAAGCTAAGTCACTGCCTTCTTTGTCAGATAGCTCTTTCCTTTCCCCACTCTTGGTTTCTTTCTGAGTCCCTGCCAAAATTCCTGAATACGGTCCCCTAAGGTTGGAATTATAAACTAGGGATCAATATTTGGTTCAAACCAGGTTCATAGCTCATGGGGAACTCAACTCTGACACGTGCACTGAAGTATGGGTGATAACAGTTGGAAAACAGCACTATTATTATCTTCTCCTTGGAGACAAAAAATAGCCATGGGTAAATACGAAAATTTTTGCTACTGTCTTTTCTATTTAATATTTTAAACATAATATGTGAAAAACATTAAATTTTATATATTTAATATTTTTTCTGTTGAAATGGTTACTTAAAAATTTTTTCTTTATGGAATATATCCAAGTAAAATAAGACTAGCAAGGCAATTTAAAAGTTACAAGTTCCTTTAGCTTCTATTTCTAAGTAGACTAGGCTGAATAATATTATCCATAATAGTTAATATTTGTTGAGTTCTTTTACTGTGTTATTTATATACATAATGTTTTATTAACCCCAGAGCAACCCTCTGAGGTACGAACTATTAAAACCTCCATTTTATAGGTGAAGAACTAGAGGAATAAATTCCATGAGGCCAGAGACATTATCATTCGTTTTTGCTACTGGTTTTGAGCATTTAAAATAGTGCCTTGGGACTTCCCTGGTGGCACAGTGGTTAAGAATCCGCCTGCCAATGCAGAGGCCGCGGGTTCGAGCCCTGGTCTGCAAATCCCACATGCCGTGGAGCAATGAAGCCCGTGCGCCACAGCTACTGAGCCCACGTGCCACAACTACTGAAGCCCACGTGCCTAGAGCCTGTGCTCTACAACAAGAGAGGACGCTGCAGTGAGAAGCCTGTGCACCACAACGAAGAATAACCCCTGCTCATTGCGACTAGAGAAAGCCCAGGCGCAGCAACAAAGACCCAATGAAGCCAAAACTAAATAAAAATAAATAAATAAGTTTATTAAAATAAAATAAAATAAAATAGAGCCTTGCACATGGTAGGTAATAAATATATATTTATTGACTAAATAAATAAAAGTAATATGAAGGTTTTTTGAGCAAGTCGATCCATCTCTGAGTCCAGAGCATGTGCTCTTAACTTTCACTACTGAAAAGAGATGCACTCCATTCAGTGATCACAGTAAATGCATGTCACTGTAAGCTCTACCAACGGCAAGATGCAAAAAGAGCTACTGAACCCAGAGGTGAAAGGAGGTTGGAGGGAGGTAAGATTTATCAAAAGAGGAGTCCAAATGTTTTCCTCAATCTTTTGATCCCTGATGTTTTTGAGGCAAATGTATCACCAGTCATTCCAACAAGCATATCTGACTCAGCATCTAATATTCTGGCTACACCATATGACTAACCCAGCTCTTTTTTTTTTTTTTTTTTACCATTTTTATTTTATAGCTACTTTATTTATTTATTTATTTATTTATTTTTGGCTGTGTTGGGTCTTCGGTTCGTGCGAGGGCTTTCTCTAGTTACGGCAAGTGGGGGCCACTCTTCATCGCGGTGCAGGGACCGCTCTTCATCGCGGTGCGCGGGCCTTTCACTATCGCGGCCCCTCCCGTTGCGGGGCACAGGCTCCAGACGCGCAGGCTCAGTAGTTGTGGCTCACGGGCCCAGCTGCTCCGTGGCATGTGGGATCTTCCCAGACCAGGGCTCGAACCCGTGTCCCCTGCATTAGCAGGCAGATTCTCAACCACTGCGCCACCAGGGAAGCCCTAACCCAGCTCTTGACGTAAGGAATCAGAGAATCAGGAGCTGGAAGGAACATTTAGGGTCAATGAGCTACCCCACCCAAAACTGGTTTCTTCTTAATCAAGCCAGGCCTATCCTCCTCTGGAGTCCAGAGAGCTCATATTAAGTGCATTTTGTCATCTTGGATTCTCCCTTTGTTTCCAGGGGAAATTCTATCTGTGGAGAAACTCTGACTATATACACTGAAGTCATATTCCTATGTTATGTAGTCTGATTATAAGGGGAGAAGTGGGAGGACAGGGAAAACTAATCAGTGGAAGCAGTCAGTTTAAAAAACATGAATTTCCAGTGAAAACAAAGTAGCAAAGAATTAGAGATCAAAATATATTAACTAATATTCATATCAGTTATGAATTATCATGTTCATTGTTTCAGTTATCTCTTACAGTGTAACAAACCACTCCAAAATTTACTTAGTGAATCAAAAAAACTTATCTCATGATTCTGAGAGTTGGCTGAGCTCTGCTAGGAGGTGCCTTTATCTCACATTGTGTTTGCTGGGATCACTCATGTGGTCGCATTCAGCTGGGAGCTCCTGGGGCTGGAACATCCAAGATACTGTCACTCAAGTGTCTGGTGCTTCAGCTGGGTGGCTGAAGCCACCGGAGTTTGGGTGGGATTCTCTCTGTGGCCCCCCATCATGTGGTAGTCTAGCCTACGTTTTTTAAGCATGACTGGATCCCAAGAGAAGGTGAGAAATAAACTGGCCTAGGTACAGAATCGGCATAGCATCCCTTCTGTCACATCCTGTTAGTCAAACAAATCACAAGGTTGTCCCATATTGATGGGAAGAGCAATATGCGTGCATAGGAATGGGAGGAATTGATGACTGTCTTTACAATTTCCTGTGTTTGCTATGATTTAGACACTTCTAATCATTAGCTCATTTAATTTTGATGATTACCTTTTCAATTCTCTGATGAAGAAACCAGTAGTCAGAAAAGTTGTCTGAAGTCATCAGCCTTTTCGTAACAAAGCCAGGAATAGAACCTCTGTCGCTTAGATCCCAAAGCCCATGTTCATTTCAATTATGCCACAGCGTCTCTCATTTTTGAAATATTTAGTTAGGACACCATTTCGGCATAAACTTAAACAACTCTGAACTCAAAGACTTGAGAAATAATCTTGTCTAGCCCCTTCACTTCACAGATGAGGAAACTGAAGTCTAAGCATGTTCAAATTCACATAGAAAATCAGAGCAGGAATTGGAAATCTAGTGTCCTAACATTTCATGCCACAGCCCAAGCCAAGGTCCAGCACTGTCCTTAGGGGTTGGAAGCCCATAGAAGTGCCTGCTGTGTGAGCTCACCAGACTCTCCAGCTGTGTTGGCTGCATTTCCCCATTCTCTCGTCTGAGTGTTACGGGCTGCCAACTGTTGGGCTCCAGGATGTGCTCAGTCATCCAGGAGGCAGAAGTGAACCAACAGACATTTCTCACCTGCCCTATGTGACAAGGAGCTACAGGGAGAAGAGGAGCCGTGAGGCGAGGGGCTGGGAAATTGTACAGGAAACCTGACCCTAGCTCCTAGCTCATTCAGCCTTCTGTTTGACCACCTGCAAATGAGGCTGTTAGCCTCAGAGCTCATGTCAGGAGGGCCTGCTCTGAGAGGGGAACATTCTAAGAGCTGTGGATTTCTCTTCTGTGGCATTTATTTGGTCAGAGTTAATAAGGCCTGTGTTAAAATGTAACAGGACAATAGCTGGTTGAGTTGGATTCTTTTTTTTTTTATCTAATTCTTTAACTTTTGGCTGCGTTGGGTCTTCATTGCTGCGCGTGGGCTTTCTCTAGTTGCGGCGAGCGGGGGCTGCCCTTCCTTGCGGTGCGGTGCGCAGGCTTCTCATTGCAGTGGCTTCTCTTGCTGCAGAGCCCGGGCTCTAGGGCACGGGCTCAGTAGTTGTGGCTCACGGGCTCTAGAGGGCAGGCTCAGTAGTTGTGGCACACGGGCTTAGTTGCTCCGTGGCATGTGGGATCTTCCCGGACCAGGGCTAGAACCCGTGTCCCCTGCATTGGCAGGCTGATTCTTAAGCACTGAGCCACCAGGGAAGTCCCCGAGTTGGATTCTTAAAAGTTCAGGGAATCCAAGCTCATGGCAAGCAATATGGAGTTTCTGTGGTCTAGTGGTGTCTGGGGAGCTGAACAGATGTTTGCTCACAAACATCTGGAAACCAAAAAACTGTCATAACGGCAAGAAGTCTACTTGCCTCTGAGGTCTAAAGCACGTTGAGATCAAATGCACTACAGTCTCTTAGAGGTAGCAGGAGTGCACAGTAGTTCAAGGGAAGGCTTTTGGCTACGCTCAGCCACTTGCCGGCTGCTGACTTTGAGCAGGTAATCCTACCTCTCAAAGTCTTAGTCCCCTCATCAGTAAAAATGGTGATAATAGTACTAACCTCACAGGGTTATTGTAAAAGAGCACTGAGTGGGGTAAGGTGGATGAGCTTCTTGAGATCTGCCCAGTAAGCACTCAGTAAAGGCTAGCCATTATCTTTTATTATTATCTCAAGGGATTACTACAAGGATTGAATTTGACAATATATGATAAGCAGCTGGCAGTGGGCTCAACCCATGGTAAGTGCTAAATAAATGAGAGCTGCTATCTTTGATATCAAGGCAATGCTAGGTGGTCACTAAAAATGATATTAAAGACTATTTTGTAACATGGAAGGGTGTCAATATGTACTGTTGAAGGGCAAACATAAGATGCAAAAAAATCATGCCAAAAATCTCATTTTTTTCAAATAAATAAAAAAATAAAGTGTACATTTCCCTAGGAAGAAGATTGGAAGGGTATATATACCAAAAAACACTTTATTATAAACTAGAGCCAACCAAACAAAATCCCATAAAAACTTGAGACTGCATTTCATAGGCTTGGAGCTGAATCTAATACAATGAACATTAGGACCTCATAAGGGAGTAGACATAAATCATCTCTTTTTTAAGCCCTGAAAGACGTCAGGAATAAAAGAAAATTATAGGTCACAGGGTAAAGTGGGCTACATTCTTCATCGTGGGTCAGAGTAGTAAACTCACACCCTGAAGTGTATACCTTGTCTCATACTGTGAAACTGGCTTTACTGCGGAATTGAAAGAGACTTACAATTTAAGTCATCCAGCAGATTCTTGAGTCAGTGGAGAAATAGTGGAAAGTTTGCAGAAGTAGGTGGCTGTATCTTGAAACAACCATCCAGTGTAACAGGATTCGTCAGTAATATATTTACTTCCTAGTTTTATTTTCTGTTTTTACCAAGAAATAAAAATTAACTCTCTTGTCTCAGATATGTTAAATTATCTAACAAAATTAAGAAACAAAAATCTCAGCATTCCAATGACTATGGGACCACGAGCATGATATTTACTCTTTGAGTTTCCATTAAAGCACATGATAATAACTAATTCTGTAAGCACATGGTAAAGGATGACACAGAAATAGAACACACTGTGGAATTAATCATTGCATAAGAGCTAAACAATTAAATAACCTATTTTAAATTTAAACTTGCAATGCCGGTTTTTTTTTTTATTTTAAGGGTTGGCTGACCCCATTTCCTTCTCCATTACCATAAATTTCTGTATTTACTGGAAAATTCAAAAGTGATTTCAAATCTGACAAGATTTTTTGAGTCTTGAAGTAAAAACCCTATATTAGTACAAAACAAGAAGTATTACTGCTGTTTGGCTTCTGAATCCTGGACTTAATTTTAAGTGAACAAATGATATAAAAAGTGCTGACAAAACAAGAGAGAATTACAGAATGAGATGGCAGGGCTCCAACGCATAAAACTCAGAAACACAAACATTCTGATTAGCAAAAGTACTTATTTGATTAAATAGCAATTCTTAGCATTAAAAAGGTGGCTCAAATGAAAAGCCAATGTCCTTGCGTTATTTAAAGAAGAAATACAATCAAGGAATTTATACAGGCTGTAGATGAGAAAAAAAGTCTAAAATAAGGTATCTAAACTCTCTCATTTCTTACATTGAAAACTACTGGTTGATATGCTAATAATTCTCAAAACCTTTATCTCTAGAACAACTCTTACTCCAAAGTTCTGAAACCACATAACAAACTTACTTTTGGATATCTCTCCTTACCTGTGCTACACTTGTGTCCCTTACTCACAACTTACGCAAACTGGAACAAATCATCTCTCCCCAGCCCTTCCTTAGTCTGACTCCTCTTCCAGTGTTTTGAATTTCAGTGAAAGGTATCAAAATCTACCAGATTTCCCAAGGAGCAAACATGCATGTCATCCTTGATATGCTATTTCCCATGTATCTCATATCAGAGTAAGAATTCCTGCTATTTCTAGTGTCTAAACATCTCTAGAATATTATATCAGCCAGGGTGCAGTAAGGAAAACCACACTAGTTATTTCAACAGAAAGATTTAATATAAGGACTCAGTTAAGTGGGTATCGGAAGGTTGAAAAGGGAAAGAGAGAACCCCGAGGTAACGGAGAGAGGATTGCAGGGGGCAACCACCACTTCTCGGACTGGAGGAACAGAGAGCAGAGCTTGGGGGTATCAGAATTTAGGAACTTGGGGGAAGGACCCTGAAATTCTTGGGACCCAGGCTTGAAGAGGGGCCACTGTCTGGCAGTTGCTAATGCTGGAGGAGCTCAGCAGAGAAGTTGCATCAGGTTGGCAGTGGGAGGGGAGACAGCTGGTGCTGGGGACTCTGGGAGGGGGGGTGATTAGGCCGGTTCAGGGAGTGTGAAACGAAGCTGGACCAAGGGACTTCCCTGGCGGTCCAGTGGTTAAGACTCCGCGCTTCCACTGCAGGGGGTACGGGTTCGATCCCTGATCGGGGAACTGAGATTCCACATGCAGTGTGCGACGGGACCAAAATATTAAAAAAAAAAAAGTTGGCCCAATGGCTGTTTCTAAGATGAAATACTATTGCTGGGCTTAAACTGATAGGATCAGCAAACATGGAATGAGCGGGTCTCTTTCTCCCTCCTTAGCCTTGTAGTCTCCCTTGAGGGCTTCGTATTGGGAGAACCTAACATGAGGTCAGTGGGGAGAAAAGAAATATAGTCCACAGGGAGCTAGTGTCAGCATCACAGAACAAAATATAAACAAGTGTGTTTGGTGCCAGGAGGTAGTAGCTGTCAAATGACGAAAATAAAACCGTTTAGTTTGATGTCCTTTATTTAAGGGGAAACAATCAATGGGTTGGAGGAGTACAGTGCCTCAGAAGCAGTGGAGTCCTCTTTCCAAGGATGTTTGGGCAGGAGTGAGTTGTATAGGTTGTTAGAAGCAGCAACATAAAAATAGGGCATGATTGGTTAGGAGGTTGGAGAGTTCTTCACAAGGCTAGCAGGTCAATTAGGGCATAAGGAAAATGCATTTGGCTTAAATTGATTACCCTGGGGTTGCATATCTGACCTTATTTAGAACAAGGATATCAGAACCGATTCTTGGTGTTTGAGGACTGACTGGCTGGAAATACTGTGTTTCTGGTCAAGCAGAGCATTTACAAGACACGAAAGTTATGTAAGTTTTGGTTTGCTGACGTGGCATCTTACGTCCTTCAGAGTTCCTCCTTTTCTCTCCATCCCCACTGTTGCTCTTCTGCCTTTGTTTGGTACCATAACCTCTCAGTTGACCTAATGCAGTAGCCTCCTAACTGGTCTTGCTGTTTTCTCTCTTGTCTGCCTCAAATCCACTCTCCACACAATGGCCAGAGTGTTGGCTTTATTATATAAATGAAATTCTGATCATGACACTCCTTTAATCAGATGCTTCCAGTGGGAGCCAGTAGACAATGTGGTGAGTTAAGATCCCTAGGTATGCTCTACTGAACCTCTCTTGGGGGTCAAGTCTTTGGGCTACACCTTGAAGGAGCCTCTTTTTCCTCACAGGGAGTTAGGTGCTGGTCAGCTGGGGTTGGCTATAAACACAGCCATAGGAAATGGACATCTTTAATTTTACGCCTGTAGTGTCTGACTCAAATATTATTTCTTGATAGATGTTCATGTGTGAAAGTTGTTTCCTAGAACTTTTTCTCTTCTGTTTTTGTAATTAAGCCTTTATGTAAAGGCTCAGTTTGCCAGATAGTGAACCCTAAACAATTTTAAAATATTATCTGTTTCTCAGACCTCATTAGGACAGTGTTTCACCATGAGGGGTACGAGAACATGCTAACCCCAAATATGCCTCTTTGGCATATGGATTATTTTTTTGAGCTAAAGGCCATTGAGAACCAGCAGATGCAAGACAAGATTTAAAAACAGGGTACAAGTTTTCCTTTCGTAAAGGAAATTTTTATCTATAAAGGAAATTGACATTTGTAGAAGACACTGAACAACTTGTAGCAATAAAGGGGGCACCGACTTAAATCTGCCTGACAAACTTTATTATTTAACTCTTGTTTACCTCACTTTTCCTGCCACCTCTCCATAACTTGCCTCCGCTCCCCTTCCAACCTTCTCCAGAAGCCCCAAACACCTTTCCTTTAGCCTAAGATGGTATCTAGTCCTAAATTCTAAACACCTCTTGGAGTTACACATCCCCTGAGTTTCTCTCATGTATATGTAAGATATACATGCTAACAAACTTCCCTTTGCTGTTCTCTTGTTGGTCTGTCTTTTGTTGAGCCCCAGCAAGAACCTAGAAGGGTAGGAAGAGAAAGGTTTTCTTTCCTCCTCTATGACTATATTCCATTCTCACAGTATAAGTGATCCAAGTCCTCTTTCTTTACCTTTAGTTCTCCTGTTGGCCTAGAAGAGGTTTTTCCTACCTTAGCACTACTTTGGGCAGGATAATTCTTGTCTGTGAGAGGCTGCCCTGTACACTGTAGGATGTTTAACAGCATCCCTGGCATCCATCTTCTAGATGCCAGTATCATGCCCACACCTGGTTGTGACAACCAAAAATGTCTCCAGAGAGTGCCCTGTATTTTTATTTGCTAGATCTGGCAACCTTACCTGGGGAAAAAAATCATCCCTGGTCAATGTTCACTGGCCTAGAGACAAGTGCAAGTGTTTCGCCACTTGCAATGAATCAACTGCTTTATTACTTTGTTTTTAGTGTCATCTGTCCATTCAAACATTTCATCTTTCACAATTATAATGAGTATTGTGTCTTTAGAACCAGATTGTAGGGCAGGAAAAAGAATTTTCCCTCTACCCTTCTAGGTTCTATGGCTGAGAACCCACCTGTAATAAAGACAGATTAACAAGAGGAAATCAAACAGAAGTTTAATAACATGTATACCTCATGTACACATGGGAGAGACCCAGGAAAACTCTTGGAAGTGGCCAAGCCACCACCTTAAATACCTCCTTCAGCTAAAGACAAAAGAAGATGTTGGGGGAGGGGCAGTTATGGGAGGTGACCAAGAAAAGCACAGAAAACAGGGGTAAGGGTGTTATGCAGATTTAAGTCATTTCCTTCTCCATTGATAAATTTCCAGAAGTCATCCTTTTCTTCCTGGTACAGTGAAGGAGACACTTTTACAAATGGAGAATTCCCTTATAAATGTAAATCTCCCTTACAAAAGGGTAAATTCTACTGCTTTCAGAGATCTGCAGTTTTTCAAGAATAATCAATTCAAAATAATCCTTATGCTAAAAAGACATATTTTAGGGTGACACATTCTGCTACCCTTTGTCAGGAAGGGAAAAAACCTTTCCTCTACCCATCTAGGTTCTTCTGGTTGGTCTAAGAATTAAATTGACAAAAGACAGATTAACAGGAAAAACTCAGATTTAATTTTGTACATATAGGAACCTAACATACATGAGAGGTTCAGTGACAGAAAAGTAAAATAAGGTATGTGTGCTATCCTGAGCTAGGGAATGGGACAGGGGCCTGGGGCTTCCAAGGACAGGAAGTTCATTCACGGGATAATAATAAAAAGAGGACATGTTTAGTAATTAAATATTTGCCCTGCCATATTAATTGGGCCACTTAGATAAAATTTACCTCCAGTAATAACGTTTTTCTGGGAAAAACCCCCAACTTAAGTTCTTCTAGGTAGTTAAGGGAGGGGCAATAGTTTCCCTTGAACCCACGGGATCTTGATTGCCTTTAGTTCAAAATAATCCTCATGCCAAAGCGGCACATTTTGGGGAAGCTTGTCCTGAACCCTTACACCTTCAAGATGCAGTCAAGGGAGAGATGCAGAATCCAAATAGAGGAGTTGTGGTCCTGATAAGAAATTAGAGAAGACTCTTTTTTTTTTTTTTTGGCCGTACCACGTGGCAGGCGGGATTTTAGTTCCCTGACCAGGGATTGAACCCCTGTCCCCTGCAGTGGTAGTGCAGAGTCCTAACCACTGGACTGACTGACAGGGAATTCCCTAAAGAAGACTTTTGAGTTCAGTTAGGGTGAAAAGAGTTTGCAGAAACTACAAATTAGTTAGAAGAGGTTACAAAGAAAGCTGAAGGGGATTATGAAAGATTTGCATAAGAGAGTGAAGGATTTAAGTCAGTGGGAAAGACACTTAAATGTCTTAGGAAATAAAGAAATGAGAAATGACACTAAGCCAAAGAGGAAGTCAGCTGCAATCTTAGTGGGTATTGCAGGTTTCTGTCTCCAACAGAAGAATTAGCTAATTCTTAAAACTCCTGGGAGGTAGGCCCCAAAGCTAAGTCCATAGTAAAGTGTCTAAGTCTCAATATAACAATGAAAAGAATAGCCCATTGTGTCCATCATTGGAGTAGGAAGAATTTCCCTGAAAAAAAAAATATATATATATATATATAGGCTTAGGCCTTGGATCCTGGCGCCAAATCTTGGCCACAAAGAACCTTAACTGATCAAATCAGTTTGCTTGGGATGGTTGAAAGCTTTCTCTCATGGGTGTGTGTATTAATTCTGGGAAAGGTTAGCACTTTGCTGTGATTGTGTTAAGTTCAGAGAAAATGTGTGAATATTTGGTATCATATTTGGTATATAAAATATCTACGATGTTTAAGAGATTTGGCATGTTAGCACGTTTGACCAAGTGGCCTGGTGTTTCCATTTAAAATGTATAAGAGAGTAATTGATGTATAATAGAGTAATTGATTTTAGACTTATGATTTTAAAATGGAATATTATAAATTGACTAAATTCGGAAACAGTATTAGAATGTTTAGGATGACTTAATATTTATTATATTAGAGTAAGTTTAGTTTATTACTTTATTAGATTTACAAGATTGTTTAGCTGGGAAAGTATTACACTACGCTCAGAATTAAAGTGCTTATAAAGGAAAATCAAATATGGTAATACTATAAGTGTAATTTAAACCTTTTAGTATAATTGAATTCACTAGAATGTAAATGGGACTGATATTTCAAAAAGTTTAGGTTTTTTTAATCTGAGTTGCTCAAACTTTACTCAAAGATGCCCTTGAATGTGATTATGAGCACATTTGTGTATATAAAATACTATAGCTCATAAATTGACTTTATTATTTTAATTAGTCTATATTAATAAAAAAAATCAAGGAATAATAAATAAACTTATGTGTGCATAAAGACAGCAATAATCCATCAGTTTTAAAGATTATTTTTCATGAAGGTCAAGTCCTATGCAGACATATATGGTTCTAACAAGCGAGTTTGTTTGCACTTAGCCTTTCTCAATAGCCACTGAAAACCAGATTTCAATTAGGAAATGTCCTAAACACAGTACCCTGTTTTGAGCCCTGAGTCGTTTCTGCCTGTGTGAGAACTTTTCTTCTCGCCTCATCTGTGTTTCCTTTTTTCCACATGTCACCACTGGCAGAGTAGGTATGACTCAGAAACCAGTTCCTCGGGGTTGTAACATTAGATGATGCACAACTTGGGTGATTCATTACATGGTAAACTAATGCCCTTGTTTCATTGGGTTGGGCTCTCTGGAAGGTGTGTTGCTGTGTAGGTTGCTGGAAGAACACTCACAGGTGTGGAAAGAAAGGACTTGCCACCGACCTGGGCTTCTAGGGACCTTTCTCTCGACTGGGAAGGATTTTGATGTTAATTGGAAATACCTCCAGAAGATTCAAGAAGCTGTGAAATAAGTCTGTGAAGGACCAGCATGGGAATCCTCTACTCTGAGGTATGTAACTTCTCTGGAAATAAGATTCCCAAGATGTTAAAAATTGCTCATGCTTTTCAAATGGAATTTCCTATCCCTATTAATGTCTCCTTTTCATCTGTCTAACTTTCTGTAAGAGCATTAAGTCAAAACAAAGTCCAGTGTGCTAGTCTTTTTGATATTTTAATATTTTAAGGCAAATTATTTTGCAATCCTAAAACTTTAGCTAGATAGTAGCTAGTAGAGAGCCATATAGTATACATGTCATGATGTCCAGATGTTTGAGGGGGTAATTTGGATCTGTAAAAT
The DNA here is from genome assembly GCF_949987535.1 of Balaenoptera acutorostrata. Lineage (NCBI taxonomy): Eukaryota > Metazoa > Chordata > Mammalia > Artiodactyla > Balaenopteridae > Balaenoptera > Balaenoptera acutorostrata. Next base: position 38,372,378 of record NC_080079.1, read on the forward strand.
GAAATTTATGAAAAGAGAGTTAATGGAGTTGTGTTTTCTGATGTCAAACATCCAGAGGACAAGTGAAAATTGTCTTCAACTGGATTTTCTAAACAGACTAAAGATAGCCTGGCTCTTTTATGGAAATGTGGGTATAGAGTAATGCCTTTCCGCTTGATATTTGAAAGGAAATTCACCTCTAGCAATTACTAATAAAGTCTATCCCTGTGTAGAAGAAGGATAAAAGCAGAATGTAGTTTTGATATTTTGAGTTTTTTCTTTTCACAGCTGATGGATACAGAAATGCTTTTTCCTGTACTGAGAGTAACCTACTAGAATCAAATAGATTTTTAACAGTGTTTCAAAGGAGTACAAGAGAGTCATGTTTAAACAAGAGTCCAAGAGGTGTAATGAGGTTATTATTCATGATTTGCTCCCTTTCCTCTCTCACACAAATAACCGGTCGGTCTGCATTTCATTGCAGATGCTCAACAGAACCTCTTTGGGTGCTTCTTCTAATACTGAAGGCAGTTTCTCAGTGTTGGCAGTTATGTCTAATGCCAGGGGTGTGTGTGTGTGTGTGTGTGTGTGTGTGTGTGTGTGTGTGTGTGTCTTTCTGTAGTCAACTTTTCTTTGATTAGTTTATATTTCTAGATATGTCTTGCCCAGTGACTTTAGGCTGGTGAAGAACTCACATATATGAAAATGTCAACACATGTAATGTTCTAAAATGCTACTCTGGCCTTTCTTAAGCCCTAGATTGCCTAAGCACCAGGAAGTGGAACTTGTTGAAAATGCAGTTTCAAGGGCCCCCAACCCAGAGAGTCTGTTTCACTCAGTTTGAGGTACGGTTCAGAAACCTGCTTTTTAGGGGAGCCTCCCAAGTGATTCTGATGTAGGTGATCAGTTTACCACCCCTGGGAGAGAAATGCTGCTCTCGGCTAGTGCTTTTCAAATTTTAATGTGCATACAGATCACTCAAAGATCTTGTTCAAATGCAAATTATTATTCTGTAGGTCTGGGTGGGGCATAAGATAATGCATTTCATCTCCGCAATATGCTGCTGGTCCTGGACCATGCAGTGAGAAGCCAGATTGTAGCGTACAGTCTAGGTCCTGGAAATAATTACTTAAGGAAGTCTTTGTGTGAGCAGTGTAATTGTTTGTTGATGGGGTGTGGATTTGGCAAGTGGTTGAGTCAAGGCAAGACATTGATACTTATTAGTATCAGTGAGAATATCCCCGGAAGTGGAATGAACTTTTCACTTTTCAGATATATTGAGGACAAAGCAATGTGGAATCTACTATGATATTTGAAAGCAAATACGACAATCACACACACACACGTATACACACACCCTTAAAAGACCCTAACTTACCTAGAAGCTCATAAGTAATTATTCAAAGCTCATAATTAACATTGAATCAAAGCTAGTGTCAACTAAGATAATATATGCACAACCTAAAAATTGAGAGTTATGTTTTATTCAGCGGACACACTGAGGACGTCAAGCCCAGGAGGCAGCATCTCAAATAACCCTGAGAAAACTGCTCCGAGGAGGTGAGGGTGAGCTAGGACAGATAGGAGTTTTGCAACAAAGGGCAGGTAGTAGGAAGAAAAAATTACTGTTAATAAAAGAAAACTAGATATGTCAAGTTAAGGAATTTAGTACTTTTCTATGTATGGGAAGATGCAAGAGTCTGGGCTCACTAAAATCACTCCTTTGATATGCACCTCAGCTATATGGGGCCAGGATCCTGTGTTTTCATATCCTGAGTTTCCACAGGACTCACCTTTGGAGTGGCTGCAGTCTGATGGCTGCTAGATGGCAGGTATTCTTTGTTTCCTTCCTGAGTTCCCTCGGGGCTCACCGGCTCACCTTTGGTGGCTGGTGGTGACTGCAATTGCTGATGACTGTGACATCTTTTGTTTACTGATATGGCAGGCAATATTTTATTTCTCAGTAGTCTTAAGTAGTGTTGGGATAAATGGTGTTTCCATGCAACTCAGTATCACAAGTGATACTACTTTGAGTAACTCAAAGAGGTACTTAGAACTTGGGCTCACATAGCATCTTAACAAAAGAAAAATAAACTTTTAGAGGAGTGGCAAGACAAAGGAAAAGTACTTTGAGTTTCTAAGGCAGCAAATTGAGGGAAGGCAAATATGTAGGGGAGCTCATGGAAGACAAGGGCTAGTTAGAAATTTTACTCTGTAGATTACTTTGGTGACTTCTCTGCGCTGACAAAGGTAATTTTGTCCTTCCTGGTAGAGAAAGAAGGGGCAACACCTTCACATATTTATGTCCTGCTTTTAGCTAAAGAGGGGGAGGGCAGAGAACATTCTTTGTATCTGCTTCTTCTCAATTGCCTTTAGTTCAAAATACCTGTTACACTAAGAGGTGTAAATTGGGGTGCATATTCTGCTACCCTCTAGAGCCTTGCATTGCTAATAGTTATGCTATTATATATATAGCATATACATATATATTTTTTGAGGTATAATTGACATAACATTATGTTAGTTTCAGGTGTACAAAGGAATGATTCAATATTTGTATATATTGCAAAATGATCACCACAATAAATCCATTAACATCTGTCATCACACATAGTTACAAATTTTTGTTTTGATGGTAACTTTCAAGATCCACATTCCTAGCTGCTTTCAAACATGCAATGCAGTATTATTAACTACAGTCACCATGCTGTACATTACATCCCAATGACTTATTCATTTTATAACTAGAAATGTGTACCTTTTGACCCCCTTCACCCATTTCTCACACCTCCGACCTCCTGCCCTGTCTCAGGCAACCACCAATCTATTCTCTATATTCATGTGCTTATTTGTGTGTGTGTGTGTGCTTGTTTGTTTGTCGTTTTTCATTGTTGTTGTTTAGATTCCACATAAAAGTGAGAGCATATGGTATTTATCTTTTGCTGTCTGATTTACTTCACTTAACATAATACCCTTAAGGTCCACCTTTGTTTTTGCAAATGGTAAAATTTTGTTCCTTCTATGGCTGAATAATATTACATTGTGTATATGTACCACATCTTCTTTATCCATGTGTTCATCGATGGACATTTAGGTTGTTTCTAATATATTTGTAAGAAAGAAGGGGAGAATGAGGGGGTGTCCCAGAGTGGGTCCTAACCTCTGCAGTAGAGGATATGCTTAGAGCTCAGTGAGAGAACTAAGCTTGGATTGATCACCCCCGGCTATGCAGGCCAGACTTTTAAACAGGGCTGATTCATTTAAACCAGGGATCCCCAACTCCTGTTAGGAACCAGGCCGCACAGCAGGAGGTGAGCGGCGGGCGGGCAGGCGAGGGAGCCAAGCGTCATCTGTATTTACAGCCGCTCCCCATCGCTCGCATTACTGCCTGAGCTCCGCCTCCTGTCAGATCAGCGGCCGCATTAGATTCTCATAGGAGCACGAACCCTACTGTGAACTGCGCATGTGAGAGATCTAGGCTGCACACTCCTTATGAGAATCTAATGCCTGATGATCTGAGGTGAAGCTAGCGCTGGGGAGCAGCTGCAAATACAGATAATCATTAGCAGAGAGGTTTGACTGCACAGAGAGCATAATTAATCAATTGCTTTCAGACTCATATCAAAACCCTATCTGTGAGTGGCAAGTGACAATTAAGCTGCATCTTACGGAGCAGACTGGACATAAGCAACAGACTTTGGGTGTCACTGTCTCCCATCACTCCCAGATGGGACCATCTAGTTGCAGGAAAACAAGTTCAGGGCTCCCACTGATTCTGCATTATGGTGAGTTGTATGATTATTTCATTATATATTACAATGTAATAATAATAGAAATAAAGTGCACAATAAACGTAATGTACTTGAATCATCCCGAAACCATCCCCCCCTCCCCTGGTCCATGGAAAAATTGTCTTCCATGAAATGGGTCCCTGGTTTCAAAAAGGTTGGGGACCACTGATTTTAAACCCTTATCACACATATCTGTTCATACTATTTGCAATAATAACAAGTATTTAATTAGGCCTTTATTATGTGCCTGGCTGTGTTCTAAACATTTTAAGTGTATTAACTCATTTAATACTCACCCAACCATATAAGAGAGTCACTATGATTATCCTTATCTTACAAGTGAAAAAACTGAGGCAAAGATAGTTTCAGGAACTGGCCTGGAGTTATGCAGCTAAAAAGTACTTACTGGCTAGAGACCTGTGTACATTCAGGGAAATTGTGCTCATGTCCTGATGAACATGCTAAGTTCTTTCCCTAAAGCTCTCTCAATAGGCATGTCACCCTCCATAAATAAGCTGGTCTTAACCACTCTGCTCTTCTGCCAATGCTCTTCCCCACGAAGTTACACTCTTGTCCTTTTCCCTTTGTTAGAAGAATAGGGTAAACTAAATCCAGGTTCCAATGAGGTACATTTTACTCCCACCCTGTAGAGAAGTGTTGCGCACTGCAAAGTATTACAAAAATTAGAAAGAAGGAAGTTGTATAAGAACTTAAAGAGCTCAAGAATTTGTGCTTAGGAGATCTATAGAACATTCTCCAGGCTCTTGTCCTTGTCAGCTGGGGAAACAAGGCCTTAAAAGGAATATCTAGAAAATTATATTATAATGATGTATCCCTTTAAACTTTGGGAAAGTCTAATGTTAAAGTTACCTATGAACAGTGGTACCCACACACACACATACACACATACACGCACTCTTAATATTAATGTTTTAGGAATATATCTGTTTTTCAGATGGGAAGATGTTACCATAGAAAAAGAGCATATGGTTTAAAGAAGAGGGGGATCATATTGAAATATACAGTGTCCAGAGAAAGCAATTTAGGCTGAGCAGGGCTTTTTGGGGGAGCTGGTACCATCGAGGAGGAGAACTCAGGGGGAACAGGAATAGAGATGTAATGAATGGGAAGGCCATTGGACCGGAAATCCAGGAAACCTAGAATTTAGTCCCCATTGTGCCAGAAACTCGGGGCAGTTGGGGGAAATCACTTAACTTCTTCTGGTCACAGTTTTGATATATAAAACAGGATAGCTGGGTGAGATCAGGTTCAGCATGAAACATTGTGTCCTTCCATGATAAGGGAAAAGGAGAGGCAAAGGCAATTGAAAAAAAATGCCTCCCTCACAATCTCTATCTACTTAGTTTGGGTATTGAACCCTTTAAAGATTTTGGCATTGTATATTTATTTATTTAAAAAAATTATTTTATTTTATTTATTTTTGGCTGTGTTGGGTCTTCGTTGCTGTGCACAGGCTTTCTCTAGTTGCGGCGAGCGGGGGCCACTCCTCACTGGGGTGTGCAGGCTTCTCATTGCGGTGGCCTCTCCTGTTGCGGAGCACGGGCTCTAGGCGTGCGGGCTTCAGTAGTTGTGGCTCTCAGGTTCCGTAGTTGTGGCTCGTGGGCTTAGCTGCTCTGCAGCAGTTGGGATCTTCCCAGACCAGGGCTCGAACCCGAGTCCCCTGCATTGACAGGCGGATTCTTTTTTTTTTTTTTAAATTATTTATTTATTTATTTATTTATTTTTGGCTGTGTTGGGTCTTCGTTTCTGTGCAAGGGCTTTCTCTAGTTGCGGCAAGCGGGGGCCACTCTTCATCGCGGTGCGCGGGCCTCTCACTATCGCGGCCTCTCTTGTTGCAGAGCACAAGCTCCAGATGCGCAGGCTCAGTAGTTGTGGCTCACGGGCCCAGTTGCTCCTTGGCATGTGGGATCTTCCCAGACCAGGGCTCAAACCCGTGTCCCCTGCATTGGCAGGCAGATTCTCAACCACTGCGCCACCAGGGAAGCCCTGGCATTGTATATTTAAAAAAGAGCACCAAATAGGTTCTATCCCAACTGATTTCTTGATTCTTTCCTTGTATATTTTAAGTATTTTACAAGTGATAATGTGGTACTAAATCACATTTTAAAAAGGAAATGATAACTTCAATGTATGAACAGAAACCGGCACTAAACATTTGTAAATATTTATTCATTCATTCAGTCATCCATTTATTTAATCAACAATATTTATTGATTACATACTATATTCCAGGCACATGCTAGCTCCTGGTACATAGTGATAAATAAATAAGAGTAGATCTTGACCTCTTGGAGCTACCAATGTAATATGAATACACAAGTTAAAAAAAAATAATTGTAAGTAGTGAAAAGAGAAATCAAGGAAGCAACAGGATAAAGAGAGAGTATATAAGAGGGGTGTACATATGTAATTAGACTTGACCTGAAAGGCTCCAATGAGGTAGTGACATTCGAGCTGAACTCTGAGGAATACGAATCTAGTCTTGGGAATCCTGGGGAGAGTGTTCCGGACAAGGGGTGTATGTATGGAGAATCTGAAGCATGGGAAGTTGGGCCAATTGGAATAACTGAGTGGTATACGAAAGGTATGGGTGAGAGCAGTTCGTCTAGGTACAGGCAATAAGAAGTTTTATTGTCTATTCCGAATTTAGAGACTAATAATACTGACTAAAGGTTGATTTGCTTTTTGTCATCACGGCGCTCCAGTAATTCTAAATAATGTCAGTTTAACATGGTCATCCCCACCCTTGGGCAGCCATTGTTTGGCAGAAAGTCCTGGAGCCCAGGAGGCAGTGAGAGTGACACTACTGCTTCCTCAAAGCCCTGCATTTACCTCTTTGGTGGTCTGAGGTAGTAGGGAAATATCAGGGCCTCCGATTGGCTAGATCAAGTAGCTAGAACCCACCCTTCCTCCATCCTTTCTCCTCATGATTGGAGGCAAAGGCTTTCTTGCCCTGCCCTGGCCTCAGAGCTTCTCAGGTCTCAAGTGTGGTAATGAAGCTTCTTTAACTTCCTGGCCCTGAAGACAACATCATATTCTCAAAAAGACCTTGTTGGAGAAGGAATAGAAAATAGATAAATGTGTGCCCTTCCTTGATTTCCCCTTCACTGTTACTACGCCTCATAATCCAACCACTGCTGGGGCTGTCCTTTATGTTACATAAAGGTTAAGTGGACCTACGACAAAAAAAAAAAAAATTCCTGTGCCTTTTTTATTTATCTGAAAGAAAGAATTTACTAAGAAATTTAAATCACGGTATGTGAAGAAATGAGTCATCAGAAGGAAAGGCTTGAGCTTTATTGTACAAATAAAATAAAACCTTCACTATTATTCCCTAAGATTTCCTAAGTTGAAGAGGAAGAAAATGTCTTCTTGCCTTTTCTGGGAAGACATTTCATTAGTGTACACGTTTCTCTTGTACACTATCTGAACCGTGTTGCATCAAAAACCACAGATTTGGGCTTCCCTGGTGGCGCAGTGGTTGAGAATCCGCCTGCCAATGAAGGGGACACGGGTTTGAGCCCTGGTCTGGGAAGATCCCACATGCCGCGGAGCAACTAGGCCCGTGAGCCACAACTACTGAGCCTGCGCGTCTGGAGCCTGTGCTCCGCAACAAGAGAGGCCGCGATAGTGAGAGGCCCGCGCACCGCGATGAAGAGTGGCCCCCTCTCGCCGCAAATAGAGAAAGCCCTCGCACAGAAACGAAGACCCAACGCAGCTAAAAATAAATAAATAAATTAAAAAAAAATCTATTAAATCAGTTAGGAAGACACCAAGACTAGAAGCTTTTTTTTTTTTTAAAAAAACCCAAAAAACCCACAGATTCTCCTCAGAAATTGTTAGGGAACGTTTTAAATGGGGGGAGCTGCAGCATGGAGACGGTTAATAAGCAACTTATCAAGGCAGAGTTCCAAAGTCTCTCTCTTTAGACTGACAATTAGGGAGGATCCACTGCACTTCAGGGGAAGCAATACTGAAAGTGGGGATGGTGGGGAAAAAACTTTGCTTTTCAAGACCTCTGTTACAGTGCAAGCAGCTCAGTTTCCTCCATGGTACTCAAATAATGTCAACTATTTTTCCGGCTGTGATTTCTATTTAACTTGGAGCAGTGTAAAACACGGTTATGTTAAATAACCCATACAGAATAGTTTAGTTAATCATCAACAAACTGAACATGTCTTGTGCTCCCCAGAGGCGCTTCTTAAATTTTAGGGCCTGGAAAACAGTTATCAGCTATTTTGAAAGCCAGGCACGTACCCTTCCTCTTCTTCTGGCTGGTCTATGAATTAAATGGACATGAGGAAGATTAATAGGAGAAAATCAAACAAAAGTTTAATAACATGTATACATGGGAGAGACCCAGGAAAACTGAATAACTCACCAAAATGGCTAAAACCCTCACGTTAAATACCATCTTCAGCTAAAGACGGAGAGGGTGTTGGGGGTAGTGATTTGGGACTTTGAAGGGGAGGAAGGTAATTCACAAAAGATGGAAAAGCAAATGTTTGGTAAATAAATGTTTGCTGGGCCTGCAGAGACAATGGGACACAGAGTGAACTCTGATCTTTAGGCTCTGCTGAGTTTCCCCCATACTTTTTGCAGAGATCTCTGCTGAAAGCTCTATCTCAGAACAGGGCCCCCTCACCCCCGCTTTTTTTTTTAATTGAAGGAGAGTTGATTTACAATGTTGTGCCAGTCTCTGCTGTACAGCAAAGTGAATCAGTTTTACACATGTATACATTCTTATTTCTAATATTCTTTTCCATTATGGTTTATTCCAGGAGATTGGATATAGTTCCCTGTGCTCTACAGTAGGACCTTGTTGTTTATTCATTCTAAATGTGATAGTTTGCATCTGCCAACCCCAAATTCCCAGTCCATCCCTCTCCTCCCCCCGCCCCTTGGCAACCACAGTCTGATCTCAACCAACAGTCTGTGAGTCTGTTTCTGTTTTTTTTTGTTTTTGTTTTTGTTTCTGTTTTGTAGGTAGGTTCATTTGTGCCATGTTTTAGATTCCACATATAAGTGATATCATATGGTATTTGTCTTCCTCTTTCTGACTTACTTCACTTAGTATGATAATCTCTAGTTGCATCCATGTTGCTACAAATGGCATTATTTTGTTCTTTTTTAATGGCTGAGTAGTATTCTACTGTATATATGTATCATGCCTTCTTTATCCATACATCTGTCGATGGACATTAGGTTGTTTCCATGTTTTGGCTATTGTGAACAGTGCTGCTATGAACATAGGGGTGCATGTATCTTTTTGAATTATGGTTTTGTCCAGGTATATGCCCAGGAGTGGGATTACTGGATCATACGGTAATTCTATTTTTAGTTTTCTGAGGAACCTCCATACTGTTCTTCATAGTGGCTGCACTAACTTACATTCCCACCAACAGTGTAGGAGGGTTCCCTTTTCTCCACACCCTCTTCAGCATTTGCTATTTGTAGACTTTTTTAAAAAAAATTATTTATTTATTTGGCTGAGCCGGGCCTTAGTTGCAGCACACAGGACCTTCGTTGCCGCATGCAGGATCTTTTAGTTGCGGCAATGTGAGATCTTTAGTTGCGGCATGCGAACTCTTAGTTGCGGCATGCAGGATCTAGTTCTCTGACCAGGGATCGAACCCAGGCCCCCTGCATTGGGAGCTCGGAGTCTTAGCCACTGGACCACCGGGGAAGTCCCTATTTGTAGACTATTTAATGATGGCCATTCCGACTGGTGTGAGGTGGTACCTCATTGTAGTTTTGATTTGCATTTCTCTGATAATTAGTGATTTTTAAAAATTAATTTTTATTGGAGTATAGTTGATTTACAATGTTGTGTTAGTTTCTGCTGTACAGCGAAGTGAATCAGTTATACATATATGTATATTCACTCATTTTTAGATTCTATTCCCATATAGATCATCACAGAGTATTGAGTAGAGTTCCCTGTGCTATACAGTAGGCTCTTATTAGTTATCTATTTTATATATAGTAGTGTGTATATGTCAATCCCAGTCTCTCAATTTATCCCTCCCCCAGTAATTAGTGATGTTGAGCATCTTTTCATGTGTCCACTGGCCTTCTGTATGTCTTCTGTGGAGAAATGTATATTAAGGTCTTCTGCCCATTTTTCAATTGGGTTGTTTGTTTTTTTGCTGTTGAGTCATATGAGCTGTTTGTATATTTTGGAGATTAAGCCCTTGTCGGTTGCATAATTGGCAAATATTTTCTCCCATTCTGTAGGCTCTTTTTTTTTTTTTTTTATAATGGTTTCCTCTGCTGTGCAAAAGCTTGTAAATTTGATTAGGTCTCATTTGTTTATTTTGTTTTTATTTCTATTGCCTTGGGAGACTGACCTAAGAAAACATTGGTATGATTTATGTCAGAGAATCTTTTATCTAAATTCTTGGCAGCTGAGGGAGAGGTAAAAAGACTTTCTGAGTCTTCAGTTTCTTAAAAATAATCAGCCTAAATTAATCCTCATGCCAAAGAGGCACCTTTTGGGGTGGCAAATTTTGCTCCCCTACGTCATTAACCCATTCATGTATTTAAACGTAATTGCTGTTTATTGAATATCTATGCCTATCTATTTATTGATGATAAATACATGTTAGCATAAGGCATGAAGATCAAACCTCAGACTTTCTGGCAAAAAATTCAGCTAATGTAAAGTTCTCTCTATCCTGAATATTTATCTTTCCTCCCTTGCTTTGGCTTTAGAACCAAACTGTCATTGTTTAGTAAGGTTAATTCTTCGACTTTTGTTCACTATCCTATCACCTCTTCATTCTCTTTTAGTAATTATTTATTTGATAACCACCTCTGCCCATCTTCACTGGCTGCTATGTTTTTTTAAAAATAACTATAAGAGTAGCTTACATTAATTGAGGGTTTATTATGAGTCAGACCTGAGTTATGTGCTTCATCTATACAGTCACGCTTAATCCTTTCTGTAACCTGATAAAGAAGATGTGATTATTAAATGGAGAAAGAAACTGAGCACAAATTGTTTAAGTAAGTTGTCCAAATAACATAACGGTTTCGTGGCAGAGTTGAGATTGGAACCAGAAAGTTTGTTTCCAGTGCCTGTATTTATAACCACTTGAAGCTACCACTTTGCCTATAAATGTGCAGAACTTTGGCTGGACCCTGCTACGCCCCTCTGGGTACTCACTAGCTCCCGCTTAGCTTTCACTACCAAACTTACCACGAATTCCTCTCTGATCACACTCCAATTCTTCATAGACCACGAACTCAGGCCCCTGTATTCTGCCTTCTGTCTGACACTGTATGAAATTAATCTCTGAATGGTCATTAGTGATCAAATCCAGCAATCTTATCTTGCACTTGATTCTCTTAACTCTATCTTCCTTCTTGAAACTTTTAAACTTTTTTTTAGCAGACATTGCTAAGCACAGAAACTGTGTGTCTAGGAAATAGGCAGCCTAAGAAAGATGGAAAGATAAGGTCAGGTTAATATTGGAAGTAATATTGCTCAAGTGGGATTGAGAAAGCACTCCAAGACACCGTGCGACTCTTGCAGGAAAACTATCCACTTTTCCTTTCCTCCTTATAGTTAACTCTCAGTGAAGATTTTGAGGAACCCAGTCAGAGGGAGCTTTATGTGGTGTCCTGTGTGAATGTGGGCCCAGTGTTGTCAAATCTTACAATTTTTTAAGAGAATCTGGAAAGCCAGATCACTACATGAAAAACTCCAGCTTTTGAAATACTGTAAATTAAAATGCTAGGAAAAGAAGAATTAACAATTTGTATGTGATGTCTAAGTGAGCCAGGAAGACATTTCACTTTTCAGCAGAAAAATTAACTCTATAGCCACCTGTTTTCAAGTTCTGCGTAGAAGACCATCAGTTCCCAAGTGCTAGCCCGTGAGTAGTAGTCATCAGTGGCAAATTTTCATTGGTGTATGTGAAATTTTTTAAAAAATGAAGTAGGTTTTTCCATAGAGCTAATTCTATCTAACAGACTTTTTTCCGTCCCCTCGGATTATAGATTTATGTTGTCAGTGCTTTTATGACCCTGAGCTGCCCCCTAGTGGAGACAAAGTTTATAACAGCATAGAACCTTTTCAGTTAGTTGCTTTTACACCTCATGCAACAAAACACTACGTGATGTCTAGTAATTTAATTTAATTTTCTAACTTTTAAAAAAAACTTTGCCTCCTTTGCATCTGGACCATGTCTTTTTCTGATTTCTCCTGCAACCGCTCTGACCATCACTTCTTTACCTCTTGGCAGATATCGCTAATTAATTTAATTAATACTTAATAAGCAATTATAGTAACCTCCATAAATTGAGCATCATTCATGTGCCAGGTATTCTAAGTGCTTTTTTATACTGTCTAATTAAAATCAATCTGAAACTATTTAATGTGTGCCTACCATGTGCCCAGTGCTGTGTTATATATATGCTGGGGCTATGGCAGTGAATGGAATGAAGCAGCCTCTATTCATGTGGAATTTATAGCCTGAACTTCAGCGCTTTCCCTCACTCACTGTGGCCTCAACCCCTCCTGGTTCACAGTAGCTT